>NW_027010068.1:0-35763 GCF_036934945.1 Oncorhynchus masou masou
GAAAAACATAGGGACAAAAAGCACAATGGGGGCATCTACTGACCAAAACCCGGAACAACCCTGGCCAAATCCTGACAGTATTAGGGTATACTATGGAGAGTACTGAGTATAAGATCGTACACTACTACTGTATTAGGGTATACTATGGCGAGTACTGAGTAGCCGTCTTTGTATCTAAGACAATTGTGTAGTCTAGAGCGATTTTCTAGGTTAGCTGGCCAGCTATTGTCGTTCTTCTAACGTAGCTAGCCAGCTAGCCCCCGAATAGCAGCACTGTAGTAACTATTACAGTACAACGGTTTGTTTTGTTTGATCGTAGCTAGCTAGCTACATAGCCGTCTTTGTATCTAAGACAATTGTGTAGCCTAGAGCGATTTTCTAGGTTAGCTGGCCAGCTATTGTCGTTCTTCTAACGTAGCTAGCCAGCTAGCCCCCCCGAATAGCAGCACTGTAGTAACTATTACAGTACAACGGTTTGTTTTGTTTGATCGTAGCTAGCTAGCTACATAGCCGTCTTTGTATCTAAGACAATTGTGTAGCCTAGAGCGATTTTCTAGGTTAGCCAGCCAGCTATTGTCGTTCTTTTAAAGTAACGGAACGCAATCAACCTTGCTAGCTAGCCAGCTAGCCCCCGAATAGCAGCACTGTAGAAACTATTACACTCGACGGAACGACTTGATTAGTGTAGTGTCAACATCGCAGCCACTACCAGCTAGCCTACTCCAGCAGTACTGTATCATTTCAATCATTTTAGTCAATAAGATTCTTGCTACGTAAGCTTAACTTTCTGAACATTCGAGACGTGTAGTCCACTTGTCATTCCAATCTCCTTTGCATTAGCGTAGCCTCTTCTGTACCCTGTTAACTATGTGTCTATCTATCCCTGTTCTCTCCTCTCTGCACAGACCATACAAACGCTCCACACCGCGTGGCCGCGGCCACCTAATCTGGTGGTCCCAGCGCGCACGACCCACGTGGAGTTCCTGGTCTCCGGTAGCCTCTGGAACTGCCGATCTGCGGCCAACAAGGCAGAGTTCATCTCAGCCTATGCCTCCCTCCAGTCCCTCGACTTCCTGGCACTGACGGAAACATGGATCACCACAGATAACACTGCTACTCCTACTGCTCTCTCTTCGTCCGCCCACGTGTTCTCGCACACCCCGAGAGCTTCTGGTCAGCGGGGTGGTGGCACCGGGATCCTCATCTCTCCCAAGTGGTCATTCTCTCTCTCCCCCTTACCCATCTATCTATCGCCTCCTTTGAATTCCATGCTGTCACAGTTACCAGCCCTTTCAAGCTTAACATTCTTATCATTTATCGCCCTCCAGGTTCCCTCGGAGAGTTCATCAATGAGCTTGATGCCTTGATAAGCTCCTTTCCTGAGGACGGCTCACCTCTCACAGTCCTGGGCGACTTTAACCTCCCCACGTCTACCTTTGACTCATTCCTCTCTGCCTCCTTCTTTCCACTCCTCTCCTCTTTTGACCTCACCCTCTCACCTTCCCCCTACTCACAAGGCAGGCAATACGCTCGACCTCATCTTTACTAGATGCTGTTCTTCCACTAACCTCACTGCAACTCCCCTCCAAGTCTCCGACCACTACCTTGTATCCTTTTCCCTCTCGCTCTCATCCAACACTTCCCACACTGCCCCTACTCGGATGGTATCGCGCCGTCCCAACCTTCGCTCTCTCTCCCCCGCTACTCTTTCCTCTTCCATCCTATCATCTCTTCCCTCTGCTCATACCTTCTCCAACCTTTCTCCTGACTCTGCCTCCTCAACCCTCCTCTCTTCCCTTTCTGCATCCTTTGACTCTCTATGTCCCCTATCCTCCAGGCCGACTCGGTCCTCCCCTCCCGCTCCGTGGCTCGATGACTCATTGCGAGCTCACAGAACAGAGCTCCGGGCAGCCGAGCGGAAATGGAGGAAAACTCGCCTCCCTGCGGACCTGGCATCCTTTCACTCCCTCCTCTCTACATTTTCCTCCTCTGTCTCTGCTGCTAAAGCCACTTTCTACCACTCTAAATTCCAAGCATCTGCCTCTAACCCTAGGAAGCTCTTTGACACCTTCTCCTCCCTCCTGAATCCTCCTCCCCCTCGCCCCCTCCTCCCTCTCTGCAGATGACTTCGTCAACCATTTTGAAAAGAAGGTCGACGACATCCGATCCTCGTTTGCTAAGTCAAACGACACCGCTGGTTCTGCTCACACTGCCCTACCCTGTGCTCTGACCTCTTTCTCCCCTCTCTCTCCAGATGAAATCTCGCTTCTTGTGACGGCCGGCCGCCCAACAACCTGCCCGCTCGACCCTATCCCCTCCTCTCTCCTCCAGACCATTTCCGGGGACCTTCTCCCTTACCTCACCTCGCTCATCAACTCATCCCTGACCGCTGGCTACGTCCCTTCCGTCTTCAAGAGAGCGAGAGTTGCACCCCTTCTGAAAAAACCTACACTCGATCCCTCCGATGTCAACAACTACAGACCAGTATCCCTTCTTTCTTTTCTCTCCAAAACTCTTGAATGTGCCGTCCTTGGCCAGCTCTCCCGCTATCTCTCTCAGAATGACCTTCTTGATCCAAATCAGTCAGGTTTCAAGACTAGTCATTCAACTGAGACTGCTCTTCTCTGCATCACGGAGGCGCTCCGCACTGCTAAAGCTAACTCTCTCTCCTCTGCTCTCATCCTTCTAGACCTATCGGCTGCCTTCGATACTGTGAACCATCAGATCCTCCTCTCCACCCTCTCCGAGTTGGGCATCTCCCGGCGCGGCCCACGCTTGATTGCGTCCTACCTGACAGGTCGCTCCTACCAGGTGGCGTGGCGAGAATCTGTCTCCTCGCCACGCGCTCTCACCACTGGTGTCCCCCAGGGCTCTGTTCTAGGCCCTCTCCTATTCTCGCTATACACCAAGTCACTTGGCTCTGTCATAACCTCACATGGTCTCTCCTATCATTGCTATGCAGACGACACACAATTAATCTTCTCCTTTCCCCCTTCTGATGACCAGGTGGCGAATCGCATCTCTGCATGTCTGGCAGACATATCAGTGTGGATGACGGATCACCACCTCAAGCTGAACCTCGGCAAGACGGAGCTGCTCTTCCTCCCGGGGAAGGACTGCCCGTTCCATGATCTCGCCATCACGGTTGACAACTCCATTGTGTCCTCCTCCCAGAGCGCTAAGAACCTTGGCGTGATCCTGGACAACACCCTGTCGTTCTCAACCAACATCATGGCGGTGGCCCGTTCCTGTAGGTTCATGCTCTACAACATCCGCAGAGTACGACCCTGCCTCACACAGGAAGCGGCGCAGGTCCCAATCCAGGCACTTGTCATCTCCCGTCTGGATTACTGCAACTCGCTGTTGGCTGGGCTCCCTGCCTGTGCCATTAAACCCCTACAACTCATCCAGAACGCCGCAGCCCGTCTGGTGTTCAACCTTCCCCAAGTTCTCTCACGTCACCCGCTCCTCCGCTCTCTCCACTGGCTTCCAGTTGAAGCTCGCATCCGCTACAAGACCATGGTGCTTGCCTACGGAGCTGTGATGGGAACGGCACCGCAGTACCTCCAGGCTCTGATCAGGCCCTACACCCAAGCAAGGGCACTGCGTTCATCCACCTCTGGCCTGCTCGCCTCCCTACCATTGAGGAAGTACAGTTCCCGCTCAGCCCAGTCAAAACTGTTCGCTGCTCTGGCCCCCCAATGGTGGAACAAACTCCCTCACGACGCCAGGACAGCGGAGTCAATCACCACCTTCCGGAGACACATGAAACCCCACCTCTTCAAGGAATACCTAGGACAGGATAAGTAATCCTTCTCACCACCCCCCCCCCTTAATGATTTAGATGCACTATTGTAAAGTGGCTGTTCCACTGGATGTCAGAAGGTGAATTCACCAATTTGTAAGTCGCTCTGGATAAGAGCGTCTGCTAAATGACTTAAATGTAAAAAATGTAAATGAGTATAAGATCATACACTACTACTGTATTAGGGCATACTATGGAGAGTACTGAGTATAAGATCATACACTACTACTGTATTAGGGTATACTATGGCGAGTACTGAGTATAAGATCGTACACTACTACTGTATTAGGGCATACTATGGCGAGTACTGAGTATAAGATCGTACACTACTACTGTATTATTGTATACTATGGAGAGTACTGAGTATAAGATCGTACACTACTACTGTATTAGGGTATACTATGGAGAGTACTGAGTATAAGATCGTACACTACTACTGTATTAGGGCATACTATGGCGAGTACTGAGTATAAGATCGTACACTACTACTGTATTAGGGTATACTATGGCGAGTACTGAGTATAAGATCGTACACTACTACTGTATTAGGGCATACTATGGCGAGTACTGAGTATAAGATCGTACACTACTACTGTATTAGGGCATACTATGGCGAGTACTGAGTATAAGATCGTACACTACTACTGTATTAGGGTATACTATGGCGAGTACTGAGTATAAGATCGTACACTACTACTGTATTAGGGTATACTATGGCGAGTACTGAGTATAAGATCATACACTACTACTGTATTAGGGTATACTATGGCGAGTACTGAGTATAAGATCGTACACTACTACTGTATTAGGGTATACTATGGCGAGTACTGAGTATAAGATTGTACACTACTACTGTATTAGGGTATATAATGGCGAGTACTGAGTATAAGATCGTACACTACTACTGTATTAGGGTATACTATGGCGAGTACTGAGTATAAGTGTGTACACTACTACTGTATTAGGGTATACTATGGAGAGTACTGAGTATAAGATCATACACTACTACTGTATTAGGGTATACTATGGCGAGTACTGAGTATAAGATCGTACACTACTACTGTATTAGGGTATACTATGGCGAGTACTGAGTATAAGATCGTACACTACTACTGTATTAGGGTATACTATGGAGAGTACTGAGTATAAGATCGTACACTACTACTGTATTAGGGTATACTATGGCGAGTACTGAGTATAAGATCGTACACTACTACTGTATTAGGGTATACTATGGCAAGTACTGAGTATAAGATCATACACTTCTACTGTATTAGGGTATACTATGGAGAGTACTGAGTATAAGATCATACACTACTACTGTATTAGGGTATACTATGGCGAGTACTGAGTATAAGATCGTACACTACTACTGTATTAGGGTATACTATGGCGAGTACTGAGTATAAGATCGTACACTACTACTGTATTAGGGTATACTATGGAGAGTACTGAGTATAAGATCATACACTACTACTGTATTAGGGTATACTATGGAGAGTACTGAGTATAAGATCGTACACTACTACTGTATTAGGGTATACTATTGCGAGTACTGAGTATAAGATCGTACACTACTACTGTATTAGGTTATACTATGGCGAGTACTGAGTATAAGATCGTACACTACTACTGTATTAGGGTATACTATGGTGAGTACTGAGTATAAGATCGTACACTACTACTGTATTAGGGTATATTGTGGAGAGTACTGAGTATAAGATCGTACACTACTACTGTATTAGGGTATACTATGGCGAGTACTCAGTATAAGATCGTACACTACTACTGTATTAGTGTATACTATGGCGAGTACTGAGTATAAGATAGTACACTACTACTGTATTAGGGTATACTATGGAAAGTACTGAGTTTAAGATCGTACACTACTACTGTATTAGGGTATACTATGGAGAGTACTGAGTATTATATCGTACACTACTACTGTATTAGAGTATACTATGAAGAGTACTGAGTTTAAGATCGTACACTACTACTGTATTAGGGTATACTATGGAGAGTACTGAGTTTAAGATCGTACACTACTACTGTATTAGGGTATACTATGGAGAGTACTGAGTATAAGATCGTACACTACTACTGTATTAGGGTATACTATGGAGAGTACTGAGTTTAAGATCGTACACTACTACTGTATTAGGGTCTACTATGGACAGTACTGAGTTTAAGATCGTACACTACTACACAGCCATACAGAGTATATACAGTATGTAGAATTAAAATGATCAGAATGGATATAGTAAAGCAGCATGTACATAGCATTTTCTGGGTACTGTGGCCCTCATACCTCTCTCTGTGTAATATGTAAAGATGCGGAGAGCTGTAACCCAGTGTCTCCCAGGACATTCTCACTGAGCTGTAGCTCCAGACCATAAGCATTTATTTCTATTATCGAGAACAGAGCATTTGAAAGCCATTAGGTGGGTCACACCATTAAGTTGTGGTCAGTCACTCTGTAGACTCTGGACTGATGGCTCTTGACCCTGTGTTGGACAGAGCAGGTGAAACCCATTCAGCCTTGACAGCATTCCCTAGGACTGGTCTTGTCTAGACAATAACATGTCTGGTTCCTCAAACAGAAACAAAATATACAGAGGTATGCACAGTATGTGCACAGTTGACATGCAAAATACTGTACATGCCAGTCATTTGTGATCAAAAGCAGGTCAGATGTTGAAATGTCAAGAATAACTAGATGGGCATATTATTTAAATGTAGCCTAGTCATGAAGAGCATACGTTTATGAGAAATGCAACTGACAAACGTAATCCATTATTCCTAATAGCATAACCTTTGTACTGTGTTCATGTCATCACCCTGGTCTCTGGTCGTATGTGATTCCCTATCTCCCTATCAGAAGGCAGGTAACCCTGGTCTCTGGTCGTATGTGATTCCCTATCTCCCTATCAGAAGGCAGGTAACCCTGGTCTCTGCTCGTATGTGATTCCCTATCTCCCTATCAGAAGGCAGGTAACCCTGGTCTCTGGTCGTATGTGATTCCCTATCTCCCTATCAGAAGGCAGGTAACCCTGGTCTCTGGTCGTATGTGATTCCCTATCTCCCTATCAGAAGGCAGGTAACCCTGGTCTCTGGTCGTATGTGATTCCCTATCTCCCTATCAGAAGGCAGGTAACCCTGGTCTCTGGTCGTATGTGATTCCCTATCTCCCTATCAGAAGGCAGGTAACTTTGATCCTGTCAGATTTACAGGAGTTCCTAGGTATTAGGAGTTGGGGATCGATTGGGTATTCAGAACAAGAACGTCACACCAACCACAGGGAAGTGACCGATACACGACATGTTCAAGGTCACCGTCATTTTACCTCAGATACCAGGAAAACATCAAACCAAACCATAGTAAACAGAGACACTGAATCATAATGGTTTATTGTAAAATATGTCCCAGTTAAATAGGAGACCTGAAACCACAACAATGACAGAGCAGAAAATGAAGGGAGCTGAAATCAACCATATAAAATCTTATCAATGAGACATGAAGGAGGTTGATGTCAGTACAGGGGTGTGATGTCAGTACAGGGGTGTCATGTCAGGAGAGGGGTGTGATGTCAGGACAGGGGTGTGATGTCAGGACAGGGGTGTGATGACAGGGGTGTGATGTCAGTACAGGTGTGTGATGTCAGTACAGGGGAGTGATGTCAGTACAGGGGTGTGATGTCAGGACAGGGGTGTGATGTCAGGACAGGGGTGTGATGTCAGGACAGGGGTGTGATGTCAGGACAGGGGTGTGATGACAGGGGTGTGATGTTAGTACAGGGGTGTGATGTCAGTACAGGGGTGTGATGTCTGGACAGGGGTGTGATGTCAGTACAGGGGTGTGATGTCAGGACAGGGGTGTGATGTCAGGACAGGGGTGTGATGTCAGGACAGGGGTGTGATGTCAGGACAGGGGTGTGATGACAGGGGTGTGATGTTAGTACAGGGGTGTGATGTCAGTACAGGGGTGTGATGTCAGGCCAGGGGTGTGATGTCAGGACAGGGGTGTGATGTCAGTACAGGACAGGGGTGTGATGTCAGTACAGGACAGGGGTGTGATGACAGGGGTGTGATGTCAGTACAGGGGTGTGATGTCAGGACAGAGGTGTGATGTCAGTGCAGGGGTGTGATGTCAGTACAGGGGTGTGATGTCAGTACAGGGGTGTGATGTCAGTACAGGGGTGTGATGTCAGTACAGGGGTGTGATGTCAGTACAGGGGTGTGATGTCATTACAGGGGTGTGATGTCAGGACAGGGGTGTGATGACAGGACAGGGGTGTGATGTCAGTACAGGGGTGTGATGTCAGGACAGGGGTGTGATGTCAGTACAGGGGTGTGATGTCAGGACAGGGGTGTGATGTCAGGACAGGGGTGTGATGTCAGGACAGGGGTGTGATGTCAGGACAGGGGTGTGCTGTCAGTACAGGGGTGTGATGTCAGTACAGGGGTGTGATGACAGGGGTGTGATGTCAGGACAGGGGTGTGATGTCAGTACAAGATGTGATGTCAGTACAGGGGTGTGATGTCAGGACAGGGGTGTGATGTCAGTACAGGGCTGTGATGTCAGTACAGGGGTGTGATGTCAGTACAGGGGTGTGATGTCAGTACAGGGGTGTGATGTCAGGACAGGGGTGTGATGTCAGGACAGGGGTGTGATGTCAGTACAGGGGTGTGATGTCAGTACAGGGGTGTGATGTCAGGACAGGGGTGTGATGTCAGGACAGGGGTGTGATGTCAGGACAGGGATGTGCTGTCAGGACAGGGGTGTGATGTCAGTACAGGGGTGTGATGTCAGTACAGGGGTGTGATGACAGGGGTGTGATGTCAGTACAGGGGTGTGATGTCAGTACAGGGGGACATTTAGTCTAAAACATGAAGAAATGAAAATAGACTGAAGCTATTTTCTAATCTCACTAACCAGCGTTTTACTCCTTCTCAAAACAGCAGTATTACCACACACAATATGTTCACCATTTACTGGACATATTCCTTTGTCTTTTGTTCCTTTGAGAACAAGTGTCTTATTTGTTGGTGAAAAAGACACAACAGTAAAGCTGAGTAAAGAACCCCCAGCACAGTGGACTGTTGTATGTGCTGCCCACTCATAATAACTTACAGTGTTATAGTAGGTCAGTTGAAGCAGTTCTCTACCACACCTATTAGGTAAATAAACAACTAATTACAGCATTCTCAGCACTAACTGTCTAAATACTATCAAGCCTAAAGTTGTTCATGGATTAATAATGAAAGGTGTGAGGATAATATGTTAGCAACAATATGATTCATTAGGAAAGTATTGATGAATATTCAGTTAAACAGCAGTAGACGTCCTTTCAGGAACACTGATTCATAACAAGCAAGAAAATCTCATTTGGGATCAATTTCTGCAGCAGATACACCAATGTACCTTCAAATGTGAAAATATAGTAAGCAGGTATTCGAAGTGAGACAAATGACTATAATGACATATTTAACATGAGCCATTGTAACTGGTCTTTCAGCAGAATAGAGTCTCACCTTGTTGCTACTAGAGCACCCCTGTTATAGGAGAGAGAGAGACAGAGAGAGAGAGACAGAGAGAGAGAGAATATGAATCATTATAACATTCACATGTTGATGAACACAATCCCATATGCTGTTCTATACTATTACACTATTACTATTGCTCTCTCTGCTTTCTGCTCTCTCTGCTTTCTGCTCTCTCTGCTTTCTCTCTCTGCACTCTCTCTCTCTGCACTCTCTCTCTCTCTCTCTGCTTTCTGCTCTCTCTGCTCTCTCTCTCTGCAATCTCTCTCTGCACTCTCTCTCTCTGCACTCTCTCTCTGCTCTCTCTCTCTGCACTCTCTCTCTCTGCACTCTCTCTCTCTGCACTCTCTCTCTCTGCACTCTCTCTCTCTGCACTCTCTCTCTCTGCACTCTCTCTCTGCACTCTCTCCCTCTGCACTCTCTCCCTCTGCACTCTCTCCCTCTGCTCTCTCTATCTCTGCACTCTCTCTCTCTGCACTCTCTCTCTCTGCACTCTCTCTCTCTGCACTCTCTCTCAGCTCTCTCTCTGCACTCTCTCTCTCTGCACTCTCTCTCTCTGCACTCTCTCTCTGCACTCTCTCTCTCTGCACTCTCTCTCTCTGCACTCTCTCTCTCTGCACTCTCTCTCTCTGCACTCTCTCTCTCTGTTCTCTCTATTACTATTACACTATTACAATAACAAAGTATTGTATACACTTTTGTTATTGACCAAATACTTATTTTCCACCATCATTTGCAAATTAATTAATTAAAATCCTACAATGTGATTTTCTGGATTTTTCTTCTCATTTTGTCTGTCATAGTTGAAGTGTAGCTATGATGAAAATTACAGGCCTCATCTTTTTAAGTGGGAGAACTTGCACAATTGGTGGCTGACTAAATACTTTTTGCCCCACTGTATATCTATGTTTTCTACACACTGATGACCTCACCAGAAGACTTCTTCTTGTAGTAGATCAGTCCTGCTAATGCTAAGATGGTTCCCAGCACCAGACCAGATGCACCGATCGCTATCTTATTCCTCTCAGCCTCAGGCAGGGATGGGTCTGTCAGAGAGAAAGGATCATTTCAAAAACAATATTACTGTGATTCAATAACAGTATTTCTATTAAATACACAACACACACAACATAGTCTGTGTACCACCATTACCTCACACCCCATGAACCTACTCTCACACAATTACCCCACTCTCACACACCGTTATCCCACTCTCAGACACCGTTACCCCACTCTCACACAATTACCCCACTCTCACACAATTACCCCACTCTCACACAATTACCCCACTCTCACACACCGTTATCCCACTCTCAGACACTGTTACCCCACTCTCACACAATTACCCCACTCTCACACAATTACCCCACTCTCACACACAATTACCCCACTCTCACACACAATTACCCCACTCTCACACACCGTTACCCAACTCTCACACACCGTTACCCAACTCTCACACACCGTTACCCAACTCACACACCGTTACCCCACTCTCACACACCGTTACCCCACTCTCACACACCGTTACCCCACTCTCACACAATTACCCCACTCTCACACACCGTTACCCCACTCTCACACCCCATTACCCCACTCTCACACCCTTACCCCACTCTCACACCCTTACCCCACTCTCACACCCTTACCCCACTCTCACACACTTACCCCATTCTCACCCCATTACCCCACTCTCACACCCTTACCCCACTCTCACACCCTTACCCCACTCTCAGACCCTTAACCCACTCTCACCCCATTACCCCACTCTCACACCCTTACCCCACTCTCACACCCTTACCCCACTCTCACACCCTTAACCCACTCTCACCCCATTAACACACTATCACACCCTTACCCCACTCTCACACCCTTACCCCACTCTCACACCCTTACCCCACTCTCACACTATTACCCCACTCTCACACTATTACCCCACTCTCACACTATTACCCCACTCTCACACCCTTAACCCACTCTCACCCCATTAACACACTCTCACACCCTTACCCCACCCTCACACTATTACCCCACTCTCACACCCTTACCCCACTCTCACACCCTTACCCCACTCTCACACTATTACCCCACTCTCACACTATTACCCCACTCTCACACCCTTACCCCATTGTCACCCCATTACCCCACTCTCACCTCATTAACCCACTCTCAGACAGTTACCCCACTCTCACACTATTACCCCACTCTCACACCCTTACCCCATTCTCACCCCATTACCCCACTCTCACCTCATTAACCCACTCTCAGACCGTTACCCCACTCTCACACCATTACCCCACTCTCGCCCCATTTCCCCACTCTCACCTCATTAATCCACTCTCACACCCTTACCCTCTCTCACGCCATTACCCCATTCTCACCCCATTACCCCACTCTCACACCCTTACCCCATTCTGACCCCATTACCCCACTCTCACACCCTTACCCCACTCTCAGACCCTTACCCCACTCTCACACCCTTACCCCACTCTCACCCCATTACCCCACTCACAGTCTTACCCCACTATCGCCCCATTACCCCACTATCGCCCCTTACCCCACTATCGCCCCTTACCCCAGTGATACATCATGGGCTCAGTGAGGCTGATGTGCTCCACCATACAGGAGATCTTCTCTCCAGACTTGGGTGTGTACTCCAGGTGGGAGTGGATCTGGTAGTACCAGTCCCCGTTAGCCAGCTCCTCAGTGGAGGTCACATCAGATTTCACCTCACGTCCGTCCCTCAGCCAGGTCACTCTGATTTGTTTGGGGTAGAAGTCATAGGCGCTGCACATCAGCATGGCAGGGTGTCTGCCACTGGGGGGAGTCATTGAGCTCAGTCTGACATGGGGCTCAACTAATGGAGGAAACAAAACATTTGTCAGCATAGTTATATCATTGTTATATTATACACTATATATGATAGGATGCATAACATCTAGTCCATAGTTCTGATATCATTGAACCATCGCTGTGCTTTATAAATTAGACTTCATTAGAGAGATGAGCTGGAATGTACATACAATAGATGATCAGGACTGAACTGTTGATACATAGCTGACTAGTCATACTCTAATGGAGTGGCAGGTAGCCAAGTGGTTAGAGTGTTGGACTAGTAACCGGAAGGTTGCAAGTTCAAATCCCCGAGCTGACAAGGTTGCTCAGTGTTCTAAATACAGTTCCAGCTATAAAACTATTCAAGAAAAACCATGTTATTCATCCATCCACGTTAGATAACAATCGTGTCTTTATTAAGTGTGTACCTTTAGACTGGATATATAAATTCATTTATCCCTGAATCTCCACCATCATCTTCATCAGACAGATCTCTATATAACATTTATCATGAATAAAATAAAGTAATGGTCTTGACTTGCTCAGTCAGAGGCCTGTAAGTGGTGTTAAGGAGCCCTGCTCACCTGTCTTGTCCAGTATGGCGCTGTAGTGGAGATCAGCGTTAGGCTTACAGAAACGCTCCAGCTCCGCCTGCTCTTGACCCAGGAGCCCAGCATCACTGTTCCATGCGTTTGCATTCTTCACACCATGTTCAGTGTATCCAACAAACCTCCCCACAGTGCTGTTGAATCTGATATATTCAGCCTTATTGAAAACATAAGAGTCTATCAACTCTATACCATGCAGGTCCTTTGAGGAGTATCGACACTGTGCCAACCGATGATAAAAATATCCATCTGAAAGGAAAACATGAATACAGGTCAATGTTTTGTCTGATTAAAAGACACATTCAATATTCCATATAGTTATAATATGATGTTAAATGTGGTATTTTATAAACTTGTTTATTTTACATTTTTAAAAGGAATCATGTCACAATCTATACTCATTTACACAAAAGATGGTGTATTTTTATACAACCATGTTGTATTCCACTATACAATATTTGACAATATAGTGTGTCTATCTGCTGAAAGACGTTTCTACAAAACAACCTTCAATAAATAGAAGCTTTTATGAAGATTTTAAAAGATGTCATGCTATTTGCCAAGTGTGTAATGGATGCTTTGTTGATATGTACTAGGCTTACATGCATTATTTAACTTGTGTCTGGTTTACTCTTAATGCAAGTACCATTCTACTATCACATACTATATACTGTCAGAGTCGAGAAGAATATTACAGAATTACTTAAAATATGTTTATGCAAAAGCTCTGATTTACTATGTCTTTGCTACACAAAATACCCCCTGTGTAATCTAAATGTCACTGTCCATGATTCTACCTGAGACATGATTTAAAGCATGATCAACAACAACAAAAATGTGTTCTCAATTTACCTGTTCCAGAGAATATGAACAAAATCAAGGTCAGGCAAATGTAGAAGGCAATTGGCATCGACATGTTCCTCTGCTGAGTGACAGTCAACTAAAGACAGCAGCTCAGAGGGAAAGGAATTAACTGTTGAGGAAATGGGCCAGTCCTCTGCTGCTGACACACAGCGTCACATGTTACCAGGCAGACCCTACAAGATGATCTTAAATATCATGACTATTTTCAACATTCACTAAATTGTATCAATTGTATCAAACTTTTCAATATCACTATGATAGGGGATCCACATCTGGTGACAAAATTCAAAACAAATAAAACAAAAGAAATTAAGAAACATAACAAAAGATGTATTTATACTTGTTATGTAAAATACAATGAGAAATACTATTCAATATATAACAATTAAAAATACATATTTTTTTCAGGGGCACTTTCACAGGAGGACACACTTGTAGACCACTATCTTTGTCTGTTTGCGGCAGACCTGGGTTCAAAAAGTATTTATCTTCTTTCCATACATTAGTTGAGCTTGATTGAGCTTGCCTAGCATAATAGAATCAATCAAAGTACATCTTTATGAGTAAATAATATCTTACAGTCCAAACATTGATTACAGTCCTCCCTACATGACTACCTAACCTCGCCACCTTTTGAGTTGCTGGTCTGAGGTGTGCAGGTTTCTGTTGTTGAAAGAGAATCTGGCCAATCAATTCTGCATAAATTCAAGTTTATTTATTCCTACGGTAGCAGAAGTGCTTTATCTGAATTGTATGGTAATAATTACACTTTTGTAATACAAATGTTTAAAGGTTAAACATTAAAATGCTAAATTGAAAATATCATCATCAGTATTCTAAGAAAATATTATTTTATAACAATAGTTTAATGCCTATGCTTTATCTCAATGTTTGCACCCTTTTTCATATGGTTTGAGCTTTTGCTATCATAAAGGCATCATGCAAAACAAAGGCTACTATTGCCAGTAGTTTCTCTGCCCTGTCTTTCTCAAGTTGTCCCCTTGTGGAACTATGCCAGGCAGTGCTTGGCTGGTTTTAGAATTGTTATTTTAGTCATTAGTTGTACATTACAGAGTTTGTAGTATATTAAAACTATCAGGGAAGTCAGTTTGTCTGTAAACAAACACCCAATAGAATGTGCTGTGGCACACCATAAGTAGGTGGGGGGGGTCACGTGTGGCAGTGGAACCAGAAGACACAGACTAGGAGTTTCAGGGCTAATAAGCTTTAATAAAGATGTAAAGGTTACAAAGGGAAAAATGAAACACAAACACCAACTACAACTCAAACCGGGGGTCAACCCGTATCCCAGACGTACATCCATTTGGCTAATCCCCCCTGAGCAGCAGGGACTAGTTTAATATACCATGTACATACATCTCCCCTTCAAATTATCTGCAGTTTAACCTCTCATTCCTAAGGAGGCTTAAAAGGCTCTGTCATCTACAGTCTAAATAATCCGTTTTAACAGTAGAAAGATACTTTAAATGATAGCAAAGTCCTCTTCGCATGTTCTACAGCTGTATAGTTAGTGGCTAGTGTGTTTACTTATACCAATGTGTGATGGAAAAGAAACGTAGCAAATGATGACCTAAACAAGCTTGACAAAATCATACAGAAAGCAAGCTCATACAAAGGATGCAGGCCAAGGGTCACACGATCATCAAAAATGTCACCCACCCACACCACATCGCTGTAATGCAACACAGAGCAGCTTCGGTGGTAGGTTCATTATGCCCACTGAGAGGTTCAGTGTCTTATTATGTGTCTTTAACATGTGTTTGTCATTGGTCTTGTCGTTGCAATTTTTTGATGATGCTGAGTTCTAAAACTATTTCCCAAGTTGGGATCAATAAAGTACTACTATCTCTACTCTATATTTATACAGATTTAACTGTGACGCTCTGACAGCTGTATTCTCAGTTGCACTGGTTCCCTTTGATGAGGAAGAATGTTCCGGTAGCCACTCCCAGCAGCCCCAGAGTCAGACCCACACCACAGAACACAGCAGGACCCACACTGGGCTGGCTCACCTCAGGTTCTGTGGACACACACACACACACACACACACACACACACACACACACACACACACACACACACACACACACACACTGAAATATTCAGAAGAAGTCAAAAGTAATGCAGGCTAAATGTAATGTAGTTGTGTCTTCTCACCCCAGATCCGTGTCAGGGGCTCAGTAAGGCCCTTGTGCTCCACAGTACAGCCATAGATGTCTCCCTCCTCTGGGGTGAAGCTCAGACTGGAGAACTGGTTGAAGGTGACATCAGTGTTGGGGTAGGGGGTGCTGATACGCCCTCCCTCAGTTACATTCTGATTGTTCCTGGTCCACCTGACTCTGACAGGTGGAGGGAAGAACCCACTGACGTGGCAGATGAGGGTGTTCCCCACCCCCAGTTCCACATCATCCCTGGGGTAGATGCTGCTGTGAGGAGGGTCTGTGGGAACACATTTAATATCACATTCATTCTTCCTTGTTGTGTTGTCATTGTGTTGGGCTAAAACAATGTTACATCTGCCATTAGGTCACATGATGTTAGTCTATAAGTGTAGTGGACCATTGATCCGGCTTGTTGTAGTAATATTAAAAGGCTGTAACACTGATCATATGTGGAGCTCTATAACACAGACAATACAACATATAAGAGGTTACAGTGAGGTGACTATTTTACTGCTTGGATCCTATTCATTCATTCACTCCAGATTACTTTCTCTCTCTTACCTATTGTCTCTGGTGGGTTCTTGTAAGCTTTTATAGATGTGGCCAGGTTTCCTTTGCATATCCCCTGATTACCTACAGCCTGTTCATAAAATCCAGGGAAGCTCATCTGATCTACAAACGGAGGCAGAGCCACCACTCCCTCCTTTTTGTTGAAGTCTGCGTACCACAACTCTTCACCATCCAGTCCATACATATTCGCTCCATCTGAATCACTGCATCCATTAAAATATATATCAATATGCAGAACTGAGAAAAGAACCAAAAGAACCTGTTAGTACATTACATCTGGAAGATCATCGTTGTGATGTTCAGACACATTATTTAATAACATTTTACTGTCCTGCTTTACCAACATGAACACATCCTTTTAACCCTTCAGGGTTTGAATTAGTGGCAGAATAATGTGGTAATACTGTATTTGTACAGACCACTACAGGTGGTTTAACATGTTCAACTAACTATCAAGACACAGTTAACTAGCCACTAACTAGCCACTAACTAACCCCTAACCCCATTTAGCCACTAACTAACCCCTAACCCTACAACCTATAACCCAAACACCATCCTGTCCCTGGTCTAACCCTGTAACCCAAACACCATCCTCTCCCTGGTTTAACCCTATAACCCAAACACCATCCTGGTCTAACCCTATAACCCAAACACCATCCTGGTCTAACCCTATAACCCAAACACCATCCTGGTCTAACCCTATAACCCAAACACCATCCTGGTCTAACCCTATAACCCAAACACCATCCTGGTCTAACCCTATAACCCAAACACCATCCTGTCCCTGGTCTAACCCTATAACCCAAACACCATCCTGGTCTAACCCTATAACCCAAACACCATCCTGGTCTAACCCTATAACCCAAACACCATCCTGGTCTAACCCTATAACCCAAACACCATCCTGGTCTAACCCTATAACCCAAACACCATCCTGGTCTAACCCTATAACCCAAACACCATCCTGGTCTAACCCTATAACCCAAACACCATCCTGGTCTAACCCTATAACCCAAACACCATCCTGGTCTAACCCTATAACCCAAACACCATCCTGGTCTAACCCTATAACCCAAACACCATCCTGGTCTAACCCTATAACCCAAACACCATCCTGGTCTAACCCTAACCTGTAACAAACTGGTGCATCAATAGTCCCTAACCAAGGAGTTTCACTAATGTGTTAATTTCAGTCAAAGTGGTCAATATTTTCCATTTTAAACATTACAAGCTCTTGAAACACGTTTTTGTTTATATAATATATTTTAATTCCCTCATCAACTGAACACTATCTACTTACCTTTGTCTTCTGCATACACCTGACAGCAGATGATGAGGACAATCATAGAGGTCTTCATGTTCAGACAACAGAGAGACATTCAGGAGGACTGTACTGTACAGTTAGTTACAGTTAGTTACCTTCTGACTGGTGTGAACCTTCACTGGAGGGATTCAACTTGTTTCTCTAAGTGCAGCAGCTTCCTGAACAATAGGACCAATCAGGTCACTTGTTTCATCCTTACTCAGCTGTAACTAGGTAGACACCGTCACCCACATTTCTGTTTAGGCTTTGAGAATCTTCCTATCCAGATTAAGTACACAGAGATATATTGTATTATGTTCTAGATTGATTGTAAACAAATAAATTACAAGAAGTTCACTGTAGTCGACTGAACCACATTCTCTACGACATTTCACTCAGGGTCACAGCACCAGTGTGACTGGCCCAGTATCAGCCCTGGTTGGCTGAGACCTGATGACTTGGCTCCTAAAGCTAATGCAGTCTACCTCAGCAGATTAGCATGGTATTGAGACGAACAGATAACATGACAGGTACTGACAGTCAGTTGTAAATATGTGTAGAGCTTCCAGCACATTTTACAGGTGACAGTATGATATCACTTGACAGAAAATAAAACACTCCCAAACTGTTAAAGGCCCCCAAAGAGCAGACTTTGGGACCATTTTTACAGTGAATCCCTGTGACTGGTCCACTTCACATCTCAGACCACAGAGTTAAACAACCTGCTGAAAACACTCTAACAGCTCGAACAACAGATTTGCGGTTGAGTGTTTAATCTCTAATTTCTATGAATGAGACATTTGTGGCACAAGAGAAAGATAGGAAGAAGCTTGTAGTCCTCATATAAAGACTACTGAACTATTCTCTGTGTACTGATAGTAGAAGTAGGAGGTACTGAATAAAGGTACTGAATAACGGTACTGAATAACGGCACTGAATAAAGGTAATGAATAAAGGTAATGAATAAAGGTACTGAATAAAGGTACTGAATAAAGGTAATGAATAAAGGTACTGAATAAAGGTACTGAATAAAGGTACTGAATAAAGGTAATGAATAAAGGTACTGAATAAAGGTACTGAATAACGGTACTGAATAAAGGTAATGAATAAAGGTACTGAATAAAGGTAATGAATAAAGGTACTGAATAAAGGTAATGAATAACGGTAATGAATAAAGGTACTGAATAAAGGTAATGAATAAAGGTAATGAATAACGGTAATGAATAAAGGTACTGAATAAAGGTAATGAATAACGGTAATGAATAAAGGTACTGAATAACGGTAATGAATAAAGGTAATGAATAAAGGTACTGAATATAGTTACTGAATAAAGGTAATGAATAACGGTACTGAATAAAGGTACTGAATAAAGGTACGGAATAAAGGTACTGAATAAAGGTACTGAATAAAGGTAATGAATAAAGGTAATGAATAACGGTAATGAATAAAGGTACTGAATAAAGGTAATGAATAACGGTAATGAATAAAGGTACTGAATAACGGTAATGAATAAAGGTAATGAATAAAGGTACTGAATATAGTTACTGAATAAAGGTAATGAATAACGGTACTGAATAAAGGTACTGAATAAAGGTACTGAATAATGGTAATGAAGAAAGGCATCATGAACTACTAAGTAGATAGAGAGAGCATTAACCATTAAACCATAGAAAGCCAGTTTGGCCAGATAAACCAGTCTAGAAAAGTCCTGAACCTTCTGAAGTTCCATTTTATAATTCTGAACCAATAGAAAAAGGAAGACAGCTTTCTCACCAGTTACTAGGCAGAGACCTGAGTGTAGTCCCATCGGTGTCCCAGCTGGAACTACACGCTCCCCCTAGTAACTGATGAGAAAGCTTTGATTTGAGTGAGACATTTGTGACACAAGGGAAGAATATGAAGAAACTTGTAGTCCTCATATACAGACTACTGAAGGTTTCTCTGTGTACTGGTAGTAGAAGTAGCATTCAGCTGAACAGTAAATCAAATAATGAATGTAATAAACACGGACCTTTATAATATTGTTTCTTTGTAATATTTACAATATTGTCAACTTTAAGTACAATTTCACCTCAAATGTGAAATTATTTTTGGTAAAACAATGACCAAGTGTGTGTGAAGATTATGATTCTGCTTTGCAGGTATTGTTCAATAATGTGTATTTTAAAGTGTTTATGGATATGTAGCTTAATGTGTATATTGTATTTTCATGTGTATTGTGATTTAAAATACCATGTTAACCCACTGAGCTAAAGCCAATGCATCATCTCTGGAAGATAACACAAGTCATCGGTCTCAACCAGGGTTTGATACCGGGTCAGTCACATTGGTGTTGTGGATCACAGAGTTGATAAACAGCTGCAGTGGCTGTTATGGGAGACGAGGAGGTCAAGGTTCATTAAGTAAATCAGTGTATTAACCATTAAACAGGGATGATAACAGCAGGTAGTGTATTAGAAATGATCCCCTTGTAAAATCCCAATAGACCTCCAGATTTGAACCTTAATCCTGATATGGTATAACGTGGACAACACATGTATTTGTAACGGACCTTTGTGTCCATCAGGGGAGATTGTGGTCATCCTGCCTCAGCCTCAGTGTTCACGGTCTACTGTGTTACAGTCACTCACCCTGTTCAATAGGATTACACCTCTCCCTGGCAACAACAAGCGTGATGGGACTTTCCAAACCACGGCCGTTGAATAGGGGAAGTGTAAACAAGCAGGTCTCTGGTCTGGACACAGAATGAGGGTTGGAATGAAGAAGAAGTGACTGCTGAGTAGAAACACTAGTGGTGTCAGAGTAGGGGCTGCACAGCTCCTGTCATTGAGGAACACATACCACTGTCATGGAACAATGTAAAACCGGCAGGACAGTGGAGAACTGAGATTTAGACCAATACATTCAAGACATTGACCAAAGGGCATCACACTTTGAGTTGTAACATTTCAAATAGGGCAGGTTTTGACCAATTAAATACTGCCTGTAGTTCATCAACAATACATTTCTCATCCAGGTTAATGGGTGCCAGAGAGAGCAGCCTGGGGACTGTAGATGACAGAGGACAGGCCCCAGCATTTTATGGAACAGAGAGGCGTTTCTTAATTCATTAACGGTACTGGGTGACACTGGGTGTAACTGTATGTATGTAAGGTCGGCCTACCCTGAATAGTTGGATGAAACACTGATTTAATATTGCAGTTTTGCAGCGTGTGTTTGTCTTCTCTCTGGCTTCCTCATGCTGGGGCACATAACAATGAGGTCACATGACACTGAGGTCACTAAACACTCAGAGGTTGTTTCCTTATTTTTATTAAAACAATTATTTTGAGACCAATGTCTAACATCCAGATTAGTCCTATTAAGGTGAGCAGATAACACGACAGATACTGACACGACAGATACTGACACGACAGATACTGACACGACAGATACTGACACGACAGATACTGACACGACAGGTACTGACGCGACAGATACTGACGCGACAGGTACTGACACGACAGATACTGACACGACAGATACTGACGCGACAGGTTCTGACACGACAGATACTGACACGACAGGTACTGACACGACAGGTACTGACACGACGGGTACTGACACGACGGGTACTACACGACAGGTACTGACACAACAGGTACTACACGACAGGTACTGACACGACAGGTACTGACACGACAGGTACTGACACGACAGGTACTGACACGACAGGTACTGACACGACAGGTACTACACGACAGGTACTGACACAACAGGTACTACTCGACAGGTACTGACACGACAGGTACTGACACGACAGGTACTGACACGACAGGTACTGACATGACAGGTACTGACACGACAGGTACTGACGCGACAGATACTGACGCGACAGGTACTGACACAACAGGTACTACACGACAGGTACTGACACGACAGGTACTGACACGACAGCTACTGACACGACAGATACTGACACGACAGATACTGACACAACAGGTACTACACGACAGGTACTGACACAACAGGTACTACACGACAGGTACTGACACGACAGGTACTGACACGACAGGTACTACACGACAGGTACTGACACAACAGGTACTGACACGACAGGTACTGACACGACAGGTACTGACACGACAGGTACTGACACGACAGATACTGACACGACAGATACTGACACAACAGGTACTACGACAGGTACTGACACAACAGGTACTGACACAACAGGTACTACACGACAGGTACTGACACAACAGGTACTACGACAGGTACTGACACAACAGGTACTACACGACAGGTACTGACACGACAGGTACTGACACGACAGGTACTGACACGACAGGTACTGACACGACAGGTACTGACACGACAGGTACTACACGACAGGTACTGACACGACAGATACTGACGCGACAGGTACTGACACGACAGGTACTGACACGACAGGTACTACACGACAGGTACTGACACGACAGGTACTGATACGACAGGTACTGACACAACAGGTACTGACACGACAGGTACTGACACGACAGGTACTGACACAACAGGTACTGACACGACAGGTACTGACACGACAGGTACTGACACGACAGGTACTGACGCGACAGATACTGACGCGACAGGTACTGACACAACAGGTACTACACGACAGGTACTGACACGACAGGTACTGACACGACAGGTACTGACACGACAGATACTGACACGACAGATACTGACACAACAGGTACTACACGACAGGTACTGACACAACAGGTACTACACGACAGGTACTGACACGACAGGTACTGACACGACAGGTACTACACGACAGGTACTGACACAACAGGTACTACACGACAGGTACTGACACGACAGGTACTGACACGACAGGTACTGACACGACAGGTACTGACACGACAGATACTGACACGACAGATACTGACACAACAGGTACTACACGACAGGTACTGACACAACAGGTACTGACACAACAGGTACTACACGACAGGTACTGACACAACAGGTACTACACGACAGGTACTGACACAACAGGTACTACACGACAGGTACTGACACGACAGGTACTGACACGACAGGTACTGACACGACAGGTACTGACACGACAGGTACTGACACGACAGGTACTACACGACAGGTACTGACACGACAGATACTGACGCGACAGGTACTGACACGACAGGTACTGACACGACAGGTACTACACGACAGGTACTGACACGACAGGTACTGATACGACAGGTACTGACACAACAGGTACTGACACGACAGGTACTGACACGACAGGTACTGACACAACAGGTACTGACACGACAGGTACTGACACGACAGGTACTGACACAACAGGTAGTACACGACAGGTACTGACACAACAGATACTGACACGACAGGTACTACACGACAGGTACTGACACAACAGATACTGACACGACAGATACTGACACAACAGATACTGACACGACGGGTACTGACACAAAAGGTACTGACACAACAGGTACTACACGACAGGTACTACACGACAGGTACTGACACGACAGGTACATTCTGAAGGTTTGAATACATTCTGAAGGTGTGAATACATTCTGAAGGTGGGAATACATTCTGAAGTTGTGAATACATTCTGAAGGTGTGAATACATTCTGAAGGTGGGAATACATTCTGAGGGTGTGAATACATTCTGAGGGTGTGAATACATTCTGAAGGTGAGAATACATTCTGAAGGTGGGAATACATTCTGAAGGTGTGAATACATTCTGAAGGTGTGAATACATTCTGAAGGTGTGAATACATTCTGAAGGTTTGAATACATTCTGAAGGTGTGAATACATTCTGAAGGTGGGAATACATTCTGAAGGTGTGAATACATTCTGAAGGTGGGAATACATTCTGATGGTGGGAATACATTCTGAAGGTGGGAGTACATTCTGAAGGTGGGAGTACATTCTGAAGGTGGGAGTACATTCTGAAGGTGGGAATACATTCTGTAGGTGGGAATACATTCTGAAGGTGGGAATACATTCTGAAGTTGGGAATACATTCTGAAGGTGGGAATACATTCTGAAGGTGGGAATACATTCTGATAGTGTGAATACATTCTGAAGGTGGGAATACATTCTGAAGGTGGGAATACATTCTGAAGTTGGGAATACATTCTTAAGGTGGGAATACATTCTGAAGGTTTGAATACATTCTGAAGGTGTGAATAAATTCTGGAGGTGGGAATACATTCTGAAGGTGGGAATACATTCTGAAGGTGTGAATAAATTCTGAAGGTGGGAATACATTCTGAAGGATTGAATTCATTCTGAAGGTGGGAATACATTCTGAAGGTGGGAATACATTCTGATAGTGTGAATACATTCTGAAGGTGGGAATACATTCTGAAGGTGTGAATAAATTCTGGAGGTGGGAATACATTCTGAAGGTGGGAATACATTCTGAAGGTGTGAATAAATTCTGAAGGTGGGAATACATTCTGAAGGATTGAATTCATTCTGAAGGTGGGAATACATTCTGAAGGTGTGAATACATTCTGAAGGTGGGAATACATTCTGAAGGTGGGAATACATTCTGAAGGTGTGAATACATTCTGAAGGTGGGGATACATTCTGAAGGTGGGAATACATTCTGAAGGTGTGAATTCATTCTGAAGGTGGTAATACATTCTGAAGGTGGGAATACATTCTGATAGTGTGAATACATTCTGAAGGTGGGAATACATTCTGAAGGTGTGAATACATTCTGAAGGTGGTATTACATTCTGAAGGTGGGAATACATTCTGAGGGTGTGAATACATTCTGAAGGTGAGAATACATTCTGAAGGTGTGAATACATTCTGAAGGTGTGAATACATTCTGAAGGTGTGAATACATTCTGAAGTTGTGAATACATTCTGAAGGTGGGAATACATTCTGAAAGTGGGAATTCATTCTGAAGGTGGGAATACATTCTGAAGGTTTGAATACATTCTGATAGTGTGAATACATTCTGAAGGTGGGAATACATTCTGAGGGTATGAATACATTCTGAGGGTGTGAATACATTCTGAAGGTGAGTATACATTCTGAAGGTGGGAATACATTCTGAAGGTGTGAATACATTCTGAAGGTGTGAATACATTCTGAAGGTGTGAATACATTCTGAAGGTGTGAATACATTCTGAATACATTCTGAAGGTGTGAATACATTCTGAAGGTGTGAATACATTCTGATGGTGTGAATACATTCTGAAGGTGGGAATACATTCTGAAGGTGGGAATACATTCTTAAGGTGGGAATACATTCTGAAGGTTTGAATACATTCTGAAGGTGTGTTTAAATTCTGGAGGTGGGAATACATTCTGAAGGTGGGAATACATTCTGAAGGTGTGAATAAATTCTGAAGGATGGAATACATTCTGAAGGATTGAATTCATTCTGAAGGTGGGAATACATTCTGAAGGTGGGAATACATTCTGATAGTGGGAATACATTCTGAAGGTTTGAATACATTCTGAAGGTGTGAATAAATTCTGGAGGTGGGAATACATTCTGAAGGTGGGAATACATTCTGAAGGTGTGAATAAATTCTGAAGGTGGGAATACATTCTGAAGGATTGAATTCATTCTGAAGGTGGGAATACATTCTGAAGGTGTGAATACATTCTACATTCTGAAGGTGGGAATACATTCTGAAGGTGGGAATACATTCTGAAGGTGTGAATACATTCTGAAGGTGGGAATACATTCTGAAGGTGGGAATACATTCTGAAGGTGTGAATTCATTCTGAAGGTGGTAATACATTCTGAAGGTGGGAATACATTCTGATAGTGTGAATACATTCTGAAGGTGGGAATACATTCTGAAGGTGTGAATACATTCTGAAGGTGGTAATACATTCTGAAGGTGGGAATACATTCTGAGGGTGTGAATACATTCTGAAGGTGAGAATACATTCTGAAGGTGTGAATACATTCTGAAGTTGTGAATACATTCTGAAGGTGGGAATACATTCTGAAAGTGGGAATTCATTCTGAAGGTGGGAATACATTCTGAAGGTTTGAATACATTCTGATAGTGTGAATACATTCTGAAGGTGGGAATACATTCTGAAGGTGGGAATACATTCTGAAGGTGGGAGTACATTCTGAAGGTGGGAGTACATTCTGAAGGTGGGAATACATTCTGAAGGTTTGAATACATTCTGAAGGTGTGAATACATTCTGAAGGTGTGAATACATTCTGAAGGTGTGAATACATTCTGAAGGTGTGAATAAATTCTGAAGGTGGGAATACATTCTGAAGGTGGGAATACATTCTGAAGGTGGGAATAAATTCTGAAGGTGGGAATACATTCTGAAGGTGGGAATGCATTCTGAAGGTGTGAATACATTCTGAAGGTGTGAATACATTCTGAAGGTGGGAATACCACAAGAGTGAAGTTCAACTGTCATTCCCCATCAGAACCCAACATGTGAACTCGTTTTACTCTGTTGTTTGTAAACAATGTAATTGTAAACAAACATTGTATTTGGATGGTCAGTCCTTGCAATCAAAGCTCTGTCTATGTTTTTGAGTGTTTGCATTTCTCCAGGTCAATCCCTCAGATTTTTATAATAACAGAGGTGGGGTGGCCCCTTTGTCATTGTTACAATTAAGGACTCGAGCTTTAAGATAACGTTTTGTAATAACCTACGCTAGAACCATGTCCTCCCTGAGCCTCTGTACCCTGAGACCCCTCCCTACCTCCAGGCTCAAACCCGACACCCCAACCTGAGCACGCCGTTCTGCACCTCCCACCCTGAGAGAAATATGCCTGAGGCAGTTTGGGAAATCACCTGGCATTTCCAGCTTTAGGCTACAGGTTATTAAAAAATAACTGCACTGCTCCATCCCACTATTCATGGTAGGCCTACCCTAAATACATACACCAATACGTAATGTGCAATTGAATTAATTATTAATAAAGAAATGCTTGTCTGTTGCATCAAATGTGAGTGCATTTTATAGGCCTGTCCTCTCTCATCTACAGGCCCCAGGCTGCTCTCTCTGGCACCCATTAACCTGGATGACAAATGCATTGTTAATGAACTACAGTCAGTATTTAATTGGTCAAAACCTGCTATAGTTTAAATGTTACAACTCAAAGTATGATGCCTTTTGGTCAATGTCTTGAATGCAACAGTTTATATTCTACAGGAGACCTGAAAAACTCTTCCTCATTCTCCAACCCTCATCCTCCAACCCTCATTCTGAAAAACTCTGGCTTCAGACCAGACACTTCCCCTTTTTAAAGGCCTTGGTTTGGAAAGTCCCATCACTCTCCTGTTTCAGTTCAGCCAATAGGAAAATTAAATTCAGAGTTGTTCTCAATGTATCACCTGTTGCCAGGGAGAGGTGTAATTATAGGGTGAGATAATGAAGCACAGCAGACTGGAGAGGACACTGAGGTTGAGGCAGGAGGACCACAGTCTCCCTCTGATGGACAGAAGGGTTCATTACAACCACATGTTGGTCCATTTCCTTCTTATAAAATCCACAAGTTTTCACTATAAGGTTAAAATCTGGGGTTACGTTGGGATTTCAAATCCTAACGCTTTTTGAATTCATCACAGATTCAGCTTCCGTTTTCTGTTTCCAAACAGTTATTAAACTGATTTAATTAATGAACCTTGATTTTCAACTAAAGTGATGTTTAAAATATTAAAACATACAAATGTAGAATCAATGCACTGCTGCAGTGAAGTCATTTTAGTTTGATTTATCCACTGTTCAGCCAATGCCAGAAGGAGAGCCTGTATGGACGCATCACTTGTTGTCAAGGAAAGTTTCCTTTTCAGGTTCAAGTAGACCTGTTCTTCATAAAAAACATTGTGAAACAATCTACACTGAACAATAATAGAATCGCAACATGCAACAATTTCAAAGATTTTACTGAGTTACAGTTCAAATAAGGAAATCAGGAAATCAGACAATTGAAATCAATTCATGAGGCCCTAATCTATGAATTTCACATGACTGGGCAGGGTGCACCCACTGGGGAACCAGGACCAGCCAATCAGAATTCGTTTTTCCCCACAAAAGCCCCCCAGACGATCCCCCCAGGTGAAGAAGCCGGATGTGGTGGTCCTGGGCTGGCGTGGTTATACGTGGTATGTGGTTGTGAGACCAGTTGGACATACCGCCAAATTGTCTAAAACATTCTTGGAGTCAGCGTATTGGTAGAGAAATGAACATAACATTCACTGGTAAAACTCTGGTGGAGAATCCTGCAGTCAGCATTGCAACTGCTCGAAACTTGAGACATCTGTGACAAGGTGCACCTGTGTAATGATACAACATAAGCTGAGATCTGGTGTCTGGAGGGTGTTTGAATGTCAACCCAATGTAAGTCTTATGATAAGCATAATGTATTTAAAGAACTCTGAAACACCCAAAGTGGTCCTTTAATCTGAATATTGGGTTTTTAGACAGGGTTTCAGTGCATGTAAAAGGCAGCATCAAACTGTAAACACTATGTATAACCAAAGCCATACAGTATGTAGTATTGAAATAGAAATCATGAAGACTACTGCTTTCTATTTCCTCTACCAAGAGAATTCTCTTCGATTATAATCACAGCCGTATATATTCCCCCCCAAGCAGACACATCGATGGCTCTGAACGAGCTCTGAACGAACTTTATTTGACTCTTTGCAAACTGGAATCCATACATCCTGAGGCTGCATTCATTGTTGCTGGGGATTTTAACAAGGCTAATCTGAAAACAAGACTCCCTAAAATGTATCAGCATATCGATTGCGCCACCAGGGCTGGCAAAACCTTGGATCACTGTTATTCTAACTTCCGCGACGCATATAAGGCCCTGCCCCGCCCCCCTTTCGGAAAAGCTGACCACGACTCCATTTTGCTGATCCCTGCCTACAGACAGAAACTAAAACAAGAAGCTCCCACGCTAAGGTCTGTCCAACGCTGGTCCGACCAAGCTGATTCCACACTCCAAGACTGCTTCCATCACGTGGACTGGGACATGTTTCGTATTGCGTCAGGCAACAACATTGACGAATATGCTGATTCGGTGTGCGAGTTCATTAGAACGTGCATTGAAGATGTCGTTCCCATAGCAACGATTAAAAATTCCCTAACCAGAAACCGTGGATTGATGGCAGCATTCGCGTGAAACTGAAAGCGCGAACCACTGCTTTAGATCAGAGCAAGGTGACTGGTAACATGACCGAATACAAACAGTGCAGCTATTCCCTCCGTAAGGCTATCAAACAAGCTAAGCATCTATATAGAGACAAAGTAGAATCTCAATTCAACGGCTCAGACACAAGAGGTATGTGGCAGGGTCTACAGTCAATCACGGACTACAAGATGAAATCCAGCTCAGTCACGGACCAGGATGTCTTGCTCCCAGGCAGACTAAATAACTTTTTTTTCTCCCTGTGCAACTGGGTACTGGACTTCCTGACGGGCCGCCCCCAGGTGGTGAGGGTAGGCAACAACATCTCCACCCCGCTGATCCTCAACACTGGGGCCCCACAAGGGTGCGTTCTGAGCCCTCTCCTGTACTCCCTGTTCACCCACGACTGCGCGGCAACGCACGCCTCCAACTCAAACATCAAGTTTGCGGACGACACAACAGTGGTAGGCTTGATTACCAACAACGACGAGACGGCCTACAGGGAGGAGGTGAGGGCCTTCGGAGTGTGGTGTCAGGACAATAACCTCACACTCAACGTCAACAAAACTAAGGAGATGATTGTGGACATCAGGAAACAGCAGAGGGAACACCCCCCTATCCACATCGATGGAACAGTAGTGGAGAGGGTAGTAAGTTTTAAGTTCCTCGGCATACACATCACAGACAAACTAAATTGGTCCACTCACACAGACAGCATCGTGAAGAAGGCGCAGCAGCGCCTCTTCAACCTCAGGAGGCTGAAGAAATTCGGCTTGTCACCAAAATCACTCACAAACTTATACAGATGCACAATTGAGAGCATCCTGGCGGGCTGTATTACCGCCTGGTACGGCAACTGCTCCGCCCACAACCGTAAGGCTCTCCAGAGGGTAGTGAGGTCTGCACAACGTATCACCGGGGGCAAACTACCTGCCCTCCAGGACACCTACACCACCCGATGTTACAGGAAGGCCATAAAGATCATCAAGGACAACACCCACCCGAGCCACTGCCTGTTCACCCCGCTATCATCCAGAAGGCGAGGTCAGTACAGGTGCATCAAAGCTGGGACCGAGAGACTGAAAAACAGCTTCTATCTCAAGGCCATCAGACTGTTAAACAGCAACCACTAACATTGAGTGGCTGCTGCCAACACACTGACTCAACTCCAGCCACTTCAATAATGGGAATTGATGGGAAAGGATGTAAAATACATCACTAGCCACTTTAAACAATGCTACCTAATATAATGTTTACATACCCTACATTATTCATCTCATATGTATACATATATACTGTTCTCTATCATCTACTGCATCCTTATGTAATACATGTATCACTAGCCACTTTAACTATGCCACTTTGTTTACATACTCATCTCATATGTATATACTGTACTCGATACCATCAACTGTATCTTGCCTATGCTGCTCTGCACCAACACTCATTCATATCTTTATGTACATATTCTTTATCCCCTTACACTGTGTATAAGACAGTAGATTAGGAATTGTTAATTAGATTACTCGTTGGTTATTACTGCATTGTCGGAACAGGAAGCACAAGCATTTCGCTACACTCGCATTAACATCTGCTAACCATGTGTATGTGACAAATAACATTTGATTTGATTTGATTTGAAGCTGCTCTGATTACTAGATGTAGAAGTGGCATGATACACATGGACATCATGATAAAAGTCTTTACACATGGACATCATGATAAAGGTCTTTACACATGGACATCATGATAAAGGTCTTTACACATGGACATCATGATAAAGGTCTTTACACATGGACATCATGATAAAGGACTTTACACATGGACATCATGATAAAGGACTTTACACATGGACATCATGATAAAGGTCTTTACACATGGACATCATGATAAAGGTCTTTACACATGGACATCATGATAAAGGTCTTTACACATGGACATCATGATAAAGGTCTTTACACATGGACATCATGATAAAGGACTTTACACATGGACATCATGATAAAGGACTTTACACATGGACATCATGATAAAGGTCTTTACACATGGACATCATGATAAAGGTCTTTACACATGGACATCATGATAAAGGTCTTTATACATGGACATCATGATAAAGGTCTTTACACATGGACATCATGATAAAGGACTTTACACATGGACATCATGATAAAGGTCTTTACACATGGACATCATGATAAAGGTCTTTACACATGGACACCATGATAAAGGTCTTTACACAAGGACATCATGATAAAGGTCTTTACACATGGACATCATGATAAAGGTCTTTACACATGGACATCATGATAAAGGACATCATGATAAAGGGCATCATGATAAAGGTCTTTACACATGGACATCATGATAAAGGACATCATGATAAAGGACATAATGATAAAGGACATCATGATAAAGGTCTTTGCACATGGACATCATGATAAAGGTCTTTACACATGGACATTATGATAAAGGACATCATGATAAAGGTCTTTACACATGGACATTATGATAAAGGACATCATGATAAAGGTCTTTACACATGGACATCATGATAAAGGACATCATGATATAGGTCTTTACACATGGACGTCATGATTAAGGACATCATGATAAAGGACATCATGATAAAGGTCTTTGCACATGGACATCATGATAAAGGTCTTTACACATGGATATCATGATAAAGGACATCATGATAAAGGACATCATGATAAAGGACATCATGATAAAGGTCTTTACACATGGACATCATGATAAAGGTCTTTACACATGGACATCATGATAAAGGACTTTACACATGGACATCATGATAAAGGTCTTTACACATGGACATCATGATAAAGGTCTTTACACATGGACATCATGATAAAGGTCTTTACACATGGACATCATGATAAAGGACATCATGATAAAGGTCTTTACACAAGGACGTCATGATAAAGGTCTTTACACATGGACATCATGATAAAGGACTTTACACATGGACATCATGATAAAGATCTTTACACATGGACATCATGATAAAGGTCTTTACACATGGACATCATGATAAAGGTCTTTACACATGGACATCATGATAAAGGTCTTTACACATGGACATCATGATAAAGGTCTTTACACATGGACATCATGATAAAGGTCTTTACACATGGACATCATGATAAAGGTCTTTACACATGGACATCATGATAAAGGTCTTTACACATGGACATCGTGATAAAGGTCTTTACACATGGACATCGTGATAAAGGTCTTTACACATGGACATCATGATAAAGGTCTTTACACATGGACATCATGATAAAGGACATCATGATAAAGGTCTTTACACATGGACATCATGATAAAGGTCTTTACACATGGACACCATGATAAAGGTCTTTACACAAGGACATCATGATCAAGGTCTTTACACATGGACATCATGATAAAGGTCTTTACACATGGACATCATGATAAAGGTCTTTACACAAGGACATCATGATAAAGGTCTTTACACATGGACATCATGATAAAGGTCTTTACACATGGACATCATGATAAAGGACATCATGATAAAGGTCTTTACACATGGACATCATGATAAAGGTCTTTACACATGGACACCATGATAAAGGACATCATGATAAAGGTCTTTACACATGGACACCATGATAAAGGACATCATGATAAAGGACATCATGATAAAGGTCTTTACACATGGACACCATGATAAAGGACATCATGATAAAGGTCTTTACACATGGACACCATGATAAAGGACATCATGATAAAGGACATCATGATAAAGGTCTTTACACATGGACATCATGATAAAGGTCTTTACACATGGACATCGTGATAAAGAACATCATGATAAAGGTCTTTACACATGGACACCATGATAAAGGACATCATGATAAAGGTCTTTACACATGGACACCATGATAAAGGACATCATGATAAAGGTCTTTACACATGGACACCATGATAAAGGACATCATGATAAAGGACATCATGATAAAGGTCTTTACACATGGACATCATGATAAAGGACATCATGATAAAGGACATCATGATAAAGGACATCATGATAAAGGTCTTTACACATGGACACCATGATAAAGGACATCATGATAAAGGACATCATGATAAAGGACATCATGATAAAGGTCTTTACACATGGACATCATGATAAAGGACATCATGATAAAGGACATCATGATAAAGGTCGTTACACATGGACATCATGATAAAGGATATCATGATAAAGGACATCATGATAAAGGTCTTTACACATGGACATCATGATAAAGGACATCATGATAAAGGATATCATGATAAAGGTCTTTACACATGGAGACCATGATAAAGGACATCATGATAAAGGACATCATGATAAATGACATCATTATAAAGGTCTTTACACATGGACATCATGATAAAGGACATCATGATAAAGGTCTTTACACATGGACATCATGATAAAGGATATCATGATAAAGGACATCATGATAAAGGTCTTTACACATGGACATCATGATAAAGGACATCATGATAAAGGATATCATGATAAAGGTCTTTACACATGGAGACCATGATAAAGGACATCATGATAAAGGACATCATGATAAAGGTCTTTACACATGGACATCATGATAAAGGACATCATGATAAAGGACATCATGATAAAGGTCTTTACACATGGACATCATGATAAAGGTCTTTACACATGGACATCATGATAAAGGTCTTTACACATGGACATCATGATAAAGGTCTTTACACATGGACACCATGATAAAGGTCTTTACACATGGACACCATGATAAAGGACATCATGATAAAGGACATCATGATAAATGACATCATTATAAAGGTCTTTACACATGGACATCATGATAAAGGACATCATGATAAAGGACATCATGATAAAGGACATCATGTTAACCTTTTGTGTCCAGGGAGCAATATTTTAATTTTTGGAAAAATAATGTTCCCATAGTAAACGGGATATTTTGTGAGGACAAGATGCTAGAATATGCATACATATACAGTGCCTTGCGAAAGTATTCGGCCCCCTTCAACTTTGCGACCTTTTGCCACATTTCAGGCTTCAAACATAAAGATATAAAATTGTCTTTTTTTGTGAAGAATCAACAACAAGTGGGACACAATCATGAAGTGGAACGACATTTATTGGATATTTCAAACTTTTTTAACAAATCAAAAACTGAAAAATTGGGCGTGCAAAATTATTCAGCCCCTTTACTTTCAGTGCAGCAAACTCTCTCCAGAAGTTCAGTGAGGATCTCTGAATGATCCAATGTTGACCTGAATGACTAATGATGATAAATACAATCCACCTGTGTGTAATCAAGTCTCCGTATAAATGCACCTGCACTGTGGTAGTCTCAGAGGTCCGTTAAAAGCGCAGAGAGCATCATGAAGAACAAGGAACACACCAGGCAGGTCCGAGATACTGTTGTGAAGAAGTTTAAAGCCGGATTTGGACACAAAGAGATTTCCCAAGCTTTAAACATCCCAAGGAGCACTGTGCAAGCAATAATATTGAAATGGAAGGAGTATCAGACCATTGCAAACCTGGCCGTCCCTCTAAACTTTCAGCTCATACAAGGAGAAGACTGATCAGAGATGCAGCCAAGAGGCCCATGATCACTCTGGATGAACTGCAGAGATCTACAGCTGAGGTGGGAGACTCTGTCCATAGGACAACAATCAGTCGTATATTGCACAAATCTGGCCTTTATGGAAGTGGCAAGAAGAAAGCCATTTCTTAAAGATATCCATAAAAAGTGTTGTTTAAAGTTTGCCACAAGCCACCTGGGAGACACACCAAACATGTGGAAGAAGGTGCTCTGGTCAGATGAAACCAAAATTGAACTTTTTGGCAACAATGCAAAACGTTATGTTTGGCGTAAAAGCAACACAGCTCATCACAATGAACACACCATCCCCACTGTCAAACATGGTGGTGGCAGCATCATGGTTTGGGCCTGCTTTTCTTCAGCAGGGACAGGGAAGATGGTTAGAGGTATAGACCAGTCATCTACAGACAGAGGTATATTACTATCACAACATATAGACCAGTCATCTACAGACAGAGAGGTATATAACTATCACAACATATAGACCAGTCATCTATAGACAGAGGTATATAACTATCACAACATATAGACCAGTCATCTACAGACAGAGAGGTATATAACTATCACAACATATAGACCAGTCATCTACAGACAGAGAGGTATATAACTATCACAACATATAGACCAGTCATCTCCAGACAGAGAGGTATATAACTATCACAACATATAGTCCAGTCATCTCCAGACAGAGAGGTATATAACTATCACAACATATAGACCAGTCATCTACAGACAGAGAGGTATATAACTATCACAACATATAGACCAGTCATCTACAGACAGAGAGGTATATAACTATCACAACATATAGACCAGTCATCTACAGACAGAGAGGTATATTACTATCTAAACATAGACCAGTCATCTACAGACAACATATAGACCAGTCATCTACAGACAGAGGTATATTACTATCACAACATATAGACCAGTCATATACAGACAGAGAGGTATATAACTATCACAACATATAGACCAGTCATCTATAGACAGAGAGGTATATAACTATCACAACATATAGACCAGTCATCTCCAGACAGAGAGGTATATTACTATCACAACATATAGACCAGTCATCTATAGACAGAGAGGTATATAACTATCAAAACATATAGACCAGTCATCTACAGACAGAGAGGTATATTACTATCTCAATGAATAGACCAGTCATCTACAGAGAGAGAGGTATATAACTATCACAACATATAGACCAGTCACCTACAGACAGAGAGGTATATCATTATCAC
>NW_027010069.1:0-35757 GCF_036934945.1 Oncorhynchus masou masou
TGGTTGATCTTCATGGCCAGTGTGGGTTGACCTTCATAACCATGGCCAGTGTTATTGACCTTCATAACCATGGCCAGTGTTATTGACCTTCATAACCATGACCAGTGTGGTTGACCTTCATAACCATGACCGGTGTGTTGACCTTCATAATCATGGCCAGTGTGGGTTGACCTTCATGACCAGTGTGGTTGACCTTCATAATCATGGCCAGTGTGGGTTGACCTTCATGGCCAGTGTGGGGCTGACCTTCATTGGCCAGTGTGGGGTTGACCTTCATGGCCAGTGTGGGTTGACCTTCATGGCCAGTGTGGGTTGACCTTCACGGCCAGCGTGGTGGAGTCAGAGAGGTTCAGGCTAAATATGGAATCAACAACGTTCCCATCTAATCCATGCCAGTGGCGAGACACACATGGCTGTTGTTGTCCGCAAATTAGTTTTTCGAGGTTGTATAATGCAGCTTATGAGCTCTGTGATGTTATAAAGAGGCTCTGTCTGGTGATGTTGTAAGGGTAGCCTAGTGGTTAGAGTGTTGGACTAGTACCCCGAAGGCAAGTTTCAGATCCCCGAGCTGGACAAGGTACAAATCTGTCGTTCTGCCCCTGAACAGGCAGTTAACCCACTGTTCCTAGGCCGCCATTGAAAATAAGAATTTGTTCTTAACTGACTTGCCTGGTTAAATAAAGGTCAAATAGAAGAAGCAAAAATGAAGAGGCCTTGTCTTTCTTTAGTGAATCAATCTGGTTTCTGAGACAGACAGAAATTGTCATTAATATTTAATTTAAATTTTACCTTTATTTAACCAGGCAAGTCAGATAAGAACACATTATTATTTTCAATGACGGCCTGTGAACAGTGTGTTAACTGCCTGTTCTGCCCCTGAGGGTTCTGCCACTGAGGCAGAATGAGAGATTTGTAACTTGTCAGCTCGGGGGTTTGAACTCACAACCTTCTGGTTACTGTTCCAATGCTCTAACCACTAGGCTACGCTGCCGCCCCATATGGTGCGTGAATCTTGTATAATCTAGCTGATATCAGACATTTCTTTTTAACATACTGTACATTCATTCATCCACTCGCTGTATCCTCAAAAATTGTAGTTTGCATGAACTGATGAGACTTCATGGAGTTGGTACAGACCTTTGTCATAAAATGCATTTGAAGTAAAAGCTTTGCCACAGACGTGTCATGTATAACATGTCAAATGCATGTTATTTGATACTTTATATTGCCCATCAAAGACATAAACATGCAGTCAAGATGATGTGACATTATGTGTATATATGTATGTGTATATCCTTACATTTCCCAAGACCTTCATCCTCCTCTTCCTGTCCCAGATACAAAATACAGGAGACAGCCTATATAGTATTAAACAATTTACATTTCACTCATTTAGCAGACACTGCTATCCAGAAGGACCTTCAGTAGTGAGTGCATACATACTCTTCGCTCCCTACTGGTCACCAGTGGGAATCAAACCCACAACCCTGGCATTGCAAGTGCCATGCTCTACCAACTGAGCCACTCAACCGATGTATAGTACAGGCCTAAGGCGTTGGCCAGACTGATCCGTGGAGAACGGACACCAAATTAGAATGGATTCATGCTCCTCGTTTAATTGGCTAACGTAACCATCGGCCCGTCAAAAGTTAAACTCATCGGAACTTTTCTCCCGCGGAAATTGGACGGATATTAGACTCGTCATCTCCGCTGGCCGTTAACGGACGACTCCCATTGAGAAATCATTTGAAACCACAGATACGGATGACATCAAAGGGCGAGTTTGGCCGCGCCCAAAGACCCCTCAACCTCACTCACAGATACAAAACACAGAAGACAGAGGGGACAGAGGGGTCGGCGGGGGGGACAGAGGGGTCGGGGGACAGAGGGGGCGGAGGGGACAGAGGGGTCGGCGGGGACATACAGAGCCATAAACAAATAGGGAATAAGCTGCTCTTGTTTTTTGCCCATCTTCCTTCCGGGTAGCTATTGACAACAGGCCGGGCCCAGCGGCGCCTCAGCCTGGAGCTGTAACTAGATAAGTCAGAGGCATGCTATCGCTGATCCCTCGGTCGGGAGATCCAATCTGCTGGTCCATCACTCAAATGCACGGCAAGGAGCGACGGCGAGCCCCTCCTCCTCGCCTTCAAATCCTGCAGCTTGAGGGGTATTAAATATGCGCCCTGTCCCAGTAGCTTGAGGGATATTAAATATGCGCCCTGTCCCAGTTGCTTGAGGATATTAAATATGCGCCCTGTCCCAGTAGCTTGAGGGATATTAAATATGAGCCCTGTCCCAGTAGCTTGAGGGATATTAAATATGCGCCCTTTCCCAGTAGCTTGAGGGATATTAAATATGCACCCTGTCCCAGTAGCTTGAGGGATATTAAATATGCACCCTGTCCCAGTAGCTTGAGGGATATTAAATATGCACCCTGTCCCAGTAGCTTGAGGGATATTAAATATGCACCCTGTCCCAGTAGGTTGAGGGATATTAAATATGCACCCTGTCCCAGTAGCTTGAGGGATATTAAATATGTGCTCTGTCCCAGTAGCTTGAGGGATATTAAATATGAGCCCTGTCCCAGTAGCTTGAGGGATATTAAATATGAGCCCTGTCCCAGTAGCTTGAGGAATATTAAATATGCGCCCTGTCCCAGTAGCTTGAGGGATATTAAATATGAGCCCTGTCCCAGTAGCTTGAGGGATATTAAATATGAGCCCTGTCCCAGTAGCTTGAGGGATATTAAATATGAGCCCTGTCCCAGTAGCTTGAGGGATATTAAATATAGCCCTGTCCCAGTAGCTTGAGGGATATTAAATATGTGCCCTGTCCCAGTAGCTTGAGGGATATTAAATATGAGCCCTGTCCCAGTAGCTTGAGGGATATTAAATATGAGCCCTGTCCCAGTAGCTTGAGGATATTAAATATGCGCCCTTTCCCAGTAGCTTGAGGGATATTAAATATGCACCCTGTCCCAGTAGCTTGAGGGATATTAAATATGCACCCTGTCCCAGTAGCTTGAGGGATATTAAATATGCACCCTGTCCCAGTAGCTTGAGGGATATTAAATATGCACCCTGTCCCAGTAGGTTGAGGGATATTAAATATGCACCCTGTCCCAGTAGCTTGAGGGATATTAAATATGTGCTCTGTCCCAGTAGCTTGAGGGATATTAAATATGAGCCCTGTCCCAGTAGCTTGAGGGATATTAAATATGAGCCCTGTCCCAGCAGCCGATGCAGTGTTATTGATGATGTGTCAATCCCGGCCGGGCCACTGACGGTCGTTGCGGTATCAGTGATGGTTTTCTCTCAACTCGAACCCAACCAACCCTGTTAAATGAAAATATCTAAATGAGAAGACATGAAGATGAGAGTGTGTGTGTGTTTTGGGGAGGCGGGATCAGACAGGACAGTCTTAGGGCCCTCTGGGTTTCTGGAGCTGAAAGACAAATACTAGAAATAAACACTTTATAATACTAACTGATTCCCTTTTATGATGTCTCTTATACCCCGGCTTTCAACCAATCAGCATTCAGGGCTCCAACCACCCAGTTTATAATGAGGATTCTAGCAGACTAGCACCCTAGAGTGAGGAGCACTGGGACGTTTTGCAATGAGTCTCGTGCAATTAAGGCTGCAGCACGGTCTGTCTGTGAGCGTGTACTCACCAACCACGGTCTGTCTGTGAGCATGTACTCACCAACCAAAAAAGGAAGTTGCTGTCAGAAATACCTTTTTTTTATGTGGACAGGATGAGAAGCTACTGTTAACTAATTAAAGATCCCCTCTCTAATCATAAAGACTGAGGCTCTATCTGGAAAGTGTGTGGCATAACAAATACTCCATATCCCAGTGGTGTTAAAGGTCCCATAGAGAGACAGAGTGGGAACATACATATTAAGCCCATGCCACTCAAGATCCTCCTCTCTCCCTCCCCAAACCAATCAACAAACTCATACATCACTACGGAGGAGGGGTGAGAGAATAAATGGCAGGCAGTGATAACCGAGCAGTGATAACAGAGTAAAATAAATCTGTTGGTTTTCTTTTAATATTTAATAACTTTACACCCAGCAAACCTGTGTGTGTGTGTGTGTGTGTGTGGTGTGGGGGGGGGTGTTTAAGTGCAGAAATTGACTGATTCCATTAATCCAAAACGTTTATTAACTTGTGTTTATAGGAATGCTACCCTTTCCTCATGACAGAACATGTATTATGCATTTCCTCTACGTGCAATGCTCTTTCTACCCAATGACTGTGCCCCTGAGTGAGTGCCCATCCCTTTAACAGCTCAACAGCACCATCAAGTGGTCTATCCTGATACTAGTAACACTGCTGGGGGTGCATATATGTATCTGTGCCACTAGGGGCCCGTGTTGTGACTGTAAATGTACATGTATGAATGAGTATGTTTTCTAATTTCTCAAGCTGTTTGAGTAGACATTAAGTCAATGTGTTTTAACGTGGTGAACATGAGAAACCTACCACTCTAACAATGTCAATATAATTTACACATGTACACAGTCTACATAGGGATTTGATTCTATCAGTCACTCAAGATTATCCACGTCCATGTCAACTAAACAGACTACAAATCAATATACAGTGTACAAAACATGAGGAACATTTTTCCATGACTTAGTTTTCACCTTGATTCGCCTGGTCAGTCTAAGATCCCTTATTGGTGTCACCTGTTAAAACCACTTCAATCAGTGTAGATGAAGGGGAGGAGACAGGTTTAAGAAGGATTTTTACGTTTCGAGACATGGATTGTATTTGTGTGAATGGGTAAGGCAAAATATTTAAGTGCCTTTGAACAGGGTATGGTAGTAGGTGCCAGGCGCACCCGTTTGACTGTGTCAAGAAGTGCAATGCTGCTGGGTTGTTCAAGCTGAAGTGTCCCATGTGTATCAAGAATGGTCCACCACCCAAAGAACATCCAGACAGCATTGGAGTCAACATGGGCCAGCATCCTTGTGGAACGCTTTCGACACCTTGTAGAGTCCATGCCCTGACAAATTGAGGCTGTTCTGAGGGCAAAGGCGGGGGGTGCAACTCAATATTAGCAAAGTGTTTCCCTAATGTTGGTACACTCACTGTACTTTTCTTTAATAAGCATCTATTATTCTGATGGCATAGGAGTCAGAGCTGGGTGAAATACATACACTATTTAAATAGTATTTGAGATGTGCCTTACTATTCCATTCTTTCCATTGTACCGGGCAAGCTAAATTGATCGCAGCCCTAAAGTGCACTCCACACCAGAATATCAAAATAGGGCCTGTACGGTGTCCACATTAGGACATCCTCAACTCAACTGCTGAGACTGTAGCTGTCCTAATATGGACACCGTCGGTTTGAAACATTGTAGACTGAAGAACAACAGGGCTTGTTCTACTGTACCAGTCTTCTCAAGGATCTGAGAATCCATTTTTGATCCAAACGGAATTCCTTCACATCAAGGTCGATGATGGAGATTGGCTAACAACGTGAGGCTATTTCCTGCAGCCTTCATTACAATGTAATTAACTCCGGCACTATTCGATTTCCGTCACTGAGATCAATACCAGTCAGGGCCACAGCTAAACGACGGAGCAGGCCGGGCCTTCATGTAGCTGAGTGGAAAGTATCAATCATGGGCCAGACTACACTCCTTTCATACTGTTACCGTGGCCACACGCAGGGATGTTAGAAGTAGGTATATGAGGGTCGGTTGAGTGTTTGGATAAAATTTGGATTTTTTTAAATAGGGATTTTGAGAATAAAGGCAAATATGTGAGATATGACCACCAATATGCTTGTGTATGTTTAAGACACAACTATTGAGCATCTAAGCTTTTGAGTGATTACAAATCAACTGCTATCACAGTAATGTTATTGGTTTCTCTTCAGACAGAGGAAACCAAGGTGAAAAGTCTGACAAAATCACAAGAGCACTGTGATGTAATCAGTTCACTATATACCTAATTCATTTGATTAGTGTTGAGTGCAGGCGTTAACACAGGCCTCGGTGTGTGTGAGTTCTAAGGACAGTCTGACCATCAGTTCAGACAGTCCTTGACAACTCTGCTAATGTAATTACACCACAGCTACGAAATTAAGTGAAACATCCCCGCTCAGTCAATAAAGCAACAGAGACTAAGAGACTGAACTCTCCATTCATCCCACATGAGAGAACGCAGAAATATTCAATACAATATCGTCAGATGAAATAGCTGCATGAATCAATGTGCGAGATGGAAGCTGAGGAATCAAATAGTGCATTTCCACATAACAAATTGGGGGGCGATGAAACAACGGAGCCCCATTCATTTTCAAAGGAGGGAAGTGAAGTGTGCGGGGGGACTGTTGGGCGATGTGAACATGGGCGAGGGAGCGTGAACAAGGCAGGACTAAAGTTGGGAAAGCTGAACTTTATGCAAACACTGCGCTTTCGCAACGCTATTGTCCAAGCAAAGCTCACTATAGCTTCCATACCCTACTTGATTGGATGTTGGTATCTAGCACTACCTTGCCTGCTTGCTAGCACCCACATGAGGGAGAAGCTGGAGCTTTACAGATTGCCGGATAGAAATGTAAACTTAATTTCCGGTTGAGTCGGCACACACTACGTTTACGGGTGAATGCGGTCTTGGCTAACGCGGGAACATTGCCTTTAAATTTCAATCGCGCTGTAACTTCTGCAATACGGATTGAATAGAGCCCTTCGTTTCTTTGGTAATAACAGAGCGCATGGCCGGCTGGTTAAGAATTCCAATACCGGACGTCAAGCAACTACACCATGGCAGGGAAAGTGGGTTGGATATAAACTTTAGACAAGGAATGTGTGGCGGGAATGGATTCGATAAGAGTCACAAACACACACGGCGCGTCACTGGGTTGCTGTGCTATTAGTCCTATCATGTTGTGCATCCTTCTTAAAACAAATAGCAGAGTGATGCATTCTGCATTTAACACTGAGAAACAGCAGAGACACGTCCACAGAGTTACCAACATGACATCAGATGAAAGCATTAGTTCCCTTACTGTAACAAACTATACCCTTGTCCAGGAGAAACTGCCATGGTAGGGCTGGCAGTTTAGTTTTGGACATAAGTAAAGAAGCAGGATATACTGTACTGTATTAATGAAAGCCAGAGGAAGTACTTCATTCAAAGATACACAAACAGCTAACATTGTGGGACTATCCCTCAGAGGATACAGACCCCAAAACTAATACGTTGGGGAGAGTCTCTCGCCTACAGGATTTCATGTTGCCATTAAAATATATATATATATATATATATATATATATATATATATATATATATATATATATATACGTGCGACATTAAAAATACACTTAACAGACATTTTTGGCAAATGTGGATCCCCTTGAAGCATGCTTGATAAGACAATGGACTTACATGTCTCGTATTAAAATAGACGTTAAAATAGATGTCAATTCTCAGGACAATATATAACATTCACCATTTCAAACTACATTGAAAGTTACTGAGAGGAAAGGTCCTGTGTGGGTGCACTGAAACATAACAGTATTACAACAGTATACCGTGCATACACACCACAGTCAAATTACCATCGGAAAAGCATTGATATTCAGGTAAACAAGACGACAAAAACACAACAGCATTCAAATGCAGGATGTACGTTCCACAGTCCGTTTGAGTTGTTGCCGTTGTTGCGCTCGATAGCGGTTTGATACCCAATCCACGAAAGCAGCAGTCGTTCTGGAGCCGAAACGTTTAATCTCTGACATCGAACACACCGTGTGTTTTAAAGTTTCTCCCATTACATTTACAAAGAAACAAAATACCAAGCTACTCAGACAAAGCGAAGCTTTTCTCCCCAGAGAAAGCAGTTGGAAGTCCAGGTGGCATGTAGCCTATGGATTCTATCTTGGCAATAACAGCACCTCTTATATTTTGGAGAGACATCGTTTAGGTTATTAATATATACATAATAATAACAACAACATATAGCTAAATGCATAGCTAAAAAATACCACTTAGACTCGAAGGTAATAACATTACACTAAACCCAATGTGATTTTATTTTCTATATTCAGTGTTAGGTAAACTAGGTAAGAGATATGAAAACATGGGCCTACATCCAGATTTTAAAATATAGATTTAACACAGAAAGACATTTTGTACAAACTCACTTATATTGAGGGAGTTGAAATCTTGAGTAAATGTAAGGTATGCATTTGCAGTATTTTTCCACTATGTGGCGGCATCTCCCTCGCTCTCGCTCTGTGTGTGAGTGACATGTCTTGAATAAAGTGGACAATGTTCTCTCTTCTACACAACCGACAATCATATCTGTTCTACCTAATGGCAGTCTGAATGTTGCAGATAGAAATGGAATGGATAGAGCTGAAACGATTCCCTCTTTTACACGACAGACAATCATATCTGTTCTACCTAATGGCAGTCTGAATGTTGCAGATAGAAATGGAATGGATAGAGCTGAAACGATTCCCTCTTTTACACGACAGACAATCATAATCTGTACTAGATGATACATTTATATCTACGTTATGTAACGTTGTACCCTGCTGAGCAGACCCCAGCAGGCTTCTGGCTCCCGACCACTGTTGTTTCCTCCTGGCAGTGTTTGGCTGTATGAATGCCAGAGTACGTAGGACTTCTAGGAAAGTTATCAAAGAGAAGTCATTCATTAATTTGAATACCGGTACTTGAATACGTGAATTGATTGTTCATTGAAATCACATTAGGCTACTTCAGTCATTGGCTCGTGATCTTCCAAGGCCTCCAAAATTAATTATTATAGTAGCTACAGAATGCATTTTACCTGAAGGGACATATCAGGCCAGGCCTGCCTATTGGTTATCATCTGGTTATAGATGGACATCAAACACACCTTCCTCCACTGCCTGGAGATCTTCCTCTACAATCACTGAGAGCGAGAGCGAGCAACAGAGGAGAGAGAGAGAAAGGGAGAGAAAGAGACACAGACAGACACAGAAGAGTTCAGTGACCATGGTTACTACTGTCTACTGTCTCGTCCACCCATGAACATCATTGCATACCCTCCCCATTAGACAAGGGCATTGTTGAAAGGCATACAACTCTAAAACAATATAATTCTATAACAAAGCACTATACAGAGGGGACCGTCCATTCCCAGTGGCTTAATTGTGCCTGGATGTATTATTTATGCTGCAGTAGTTTGTGTCATGGGGCTAGGGTCAGTCTGTTATATCTGGAGTACTTTCTCCTGTCTTATCCGGTGTCCTGTGTGAATTTAAGTATGCTCTCTCTAATTCTCTTTCTTTCTTTCTCGCTCAGTGGACCTGAGCCCTAGGACCATCCCTCAGGACTACCTAGCTTGATGACTCCTTGCTGTCTCCAGTCCACCTGGCCATGCTGCTGCTCCTGTTTCAACTGTTCTGCCTGCGGCTATGGAACCCTGACCTGTTCACCAGATGTGCTACCTGTCCCAGACATGCTGTTTTTAACCCTCTAGAGGCAGCAGGAGAGGTAGAGACACTCTGAATGATCGGCTATGAAAAGCCAACTGACATTTTACTCCTGAGGTGCTGACCTGTTGCACCCTTGACAACCACTGTGATTATTATTATTTGACCCTGCTGGTCATCTATGAACATTTGAACATCTTGGCCATGTTCTGTTATAATCTCCATCCGGCACAGCCAGAAGAGGACTGGCCACCCCTCATAGCCTGGTTCCTCTCTAGGTTTCTTCCTAGGTTCTGGCCTTTCTAGGGAGTTTTTCCTAGCAACCGTACTTCTACATCTGCATTGCTTGCTGTTTGGGGTTGTAAGCTGGGTTTCTATACAGCACTTTGAGATATCAGCTGATGTAAGAAGGGCTTTATAAATACATTTGATTGATTGATGTATGATTCCACCGCTCGTTACATTGCTGTGATTTTTGTCACATTTACATTGCAAATCACAGACTGGTAAGAATGCCCCAAATGTCTTTGTCTGCGTGTCACAACTATTTGGGGAGAAACATTACACACACTTTGAATAGTGAGCATGGTAAAATGAGTGAAAGGGATCCTCGAACAAAACTAACACCGACCCAATCATTCATTTGAACTACAAACTAATGGTGGACCTGTTTTCAAATGAGATTTTGGACCTGATTTACTAGGCATTTATGCCAGGCACATTACCGGGGGACCTGTTTTTGAGTGACACCAAATCTGAAGAATCGTGGTCAGATATGGCCATTGTATTAGTGAAACCAGATTGGGGGTTGGAGGGGGTCTCTCACCTGTGTTCTGTAGGCTTGGTGGGGTGTTGGTCAGGGGCGGGAAGCTATAGGAGCGAGCCTGAAGGGAGGGGGTCTCTCACCTGTGTTCTATAGGCTTGGTGGGGTGTTGGCCAGGGCGGGAAGCTATAGGAGCGAGCCTGAAGGGAGGGTCTCTCACCTGTGTTCTATAGGCTTGGTGGGGTGTTGGCCAGGGGCGGGAAGCTGTAGGAGCGAGCCTGAAGGGAGGGGTCTCTCACCTGTGTTCTGTAGGCTTGGTGGGGTGTTGGCCAGGGGCGGGAAGCTATAGGAGCGAACCTGAAGGGAGGGGTCTCTCACCTGTGTTCTGTAGGTTTGGTGGGATGTTGGCCAGGGGCGGGAAGCTGTAGGAGCGAGCCTGAAGGGAGGGGGTCTCTCACCTGTGTTCTGTAGGTTTGGTGGGGTGTTGGCCAGGGGCGGGAAGCTGTAGGAGCGAGCCTGAAGGGAGGGGGCATGCTCATGGCTGATGCTCTTGGTCCGTTTACGACACTCCACAGCCAGACGACCTCGACACGCCTTGTGACAATTAATTCCACACGCTGTCCGAGGAAGGGAGGGAGAGATGGAGGGAGTGAGTTGGAGAGATGGGTAGAGAAAGAGGAGGGGATAGAGAGGGTGAGAGAGGGAGAGAAAGAGGAAGAGAGAGAGGGTGAGAGAGGAAGAGAGATGAGCAGAGAAAGAGGAGGAGATAGGTAGAGAGTAAGGGTGAGAAGGAAGATAGGGAACGAGGGAAGAATGCAGGATGAGATGGGGAGTAAGGGGTGGAGAGTTAGATGAAGTATGCGAGGTTGAGAAGGAGAGAGAGATAGGGGATGGGTAGGAGAGAGAGAGGGAAAGTTTGATAGAGAGGGAGGGGTGCAAATAGAATCATTGGGGCATTGGGAAGAGTGAGTGGTGAGAGGTAGGTGTGCTTACACGCAGTGCAGATACACACACACACACACACAGCCAGACAGACCCTGACAACAGCTGACAACAAAGGACCCTCTAGGAGCAGGGAGAAAAGGGGGAGCAGGGATGTCCAGGGGTCAGTGAGAGAAATTCAGAGTAATGAAACACATACCTAGATATAAACACACACCTATACTCATTCATTTACACACACCTATACTCATTCATTCACACACCTATACTCATTCATTTACACACCTATACTCATTCATTTACAAACACACCTATACTCATTCATTCACACACCTATACTCATTCATTTACAAACACCTATACTCATTCATTTACAAACACCTATACTCATTCATTTACAAATACACCTATACTCATTCATTCACACACCTATACTCATTCATTTACAAACACCTATACTCATTCATTTACACACCTATACTCATTCATTTACAAACACCTATACTCATTAATTTACAAACACCTATACTCATTCATTTACAAACACCTATACTCATTAATTTACAAACACCTATACTCATTCATGTACACACACCTATACTCATTCATGTACACACACCTATACTCATTCATTTACAAACACCTATACTCATTAATTTACAAACACCTATACTCATTCATTTACAAACACCTATACTCATTCATGTACACACACCTATACTCATTCATTTACAAACACGCTCAGTAAAACGTCAGCATCAGCGAAAGTTAGTTTTAACAAATGTATTCTCTCCCATATACCATCCAGACTGATCGAGACTCCACACACTCTCTCTCTGTCACACACACACACACACACACACACACACACACACACACAGTCAGACACTCATCACTACTGTTCTGCGCCAATTAATTTCAATTATCCGCTGCCACCGCCTCCCCACTCGGTGACTGGGGCCAACGATGGTAATGGAAATGAATGGCTGGGACTTCTCATTGAATTCCACACAAGGCCCTCAGCAGAGTAGAGCAGCCTGGTACACTCACAACCGGACTCACACCGGCACCCTAAATAGCACCCTATTCCCTAAGAAGTGCACTACTTTTGACCAGGGCCCATAGTGCTCGGGATAAAAATAGTACACTACATAAACTGAGAGACAGACACAGTCTACCGGGCTCCCAGTGTAGTACAGACAGAGTGCAGGTGTACGTTTAAAGGGCGACAACACATGGTTGGGCTCCCAGCTACATGGTCAAGTCTGCAACACATGTGACTCATCCCAATGTCAACACATGGTCAGACCACCTTACATTATCCTCATTCAGGGCTCCCAATACCTTACATTATCCTCATTCAGGGCTCCCAATGACAACACATGGTGACAACACATTCAGGTCATACTACCTTACATTATCCTCATTCAGGGCTCCCAATGACAACACATGGTCAGACTACCTTACATTATCCTCATTCAGGGCTCCCAATGACAACACATGGTCAGACTACCTTACATTATCCTCATTCAGGGCTCCCAATGACAACAACCTTACATTATCCTCATTCAGGGCTCCCAATGACAACACATGGTCAGACCTTACATTATCCTCATTCAGGGCTCCCAATGACAACACATGGTCAGACTACCTTACATTATCCTCATTCAGGGCTCCCAATGACAACACATGGTCAGACTACCTTAATTACAAATGACAACACATGGTCACATGGTCAATGACTGGTCACCTTACATTATCCTCATTCAGGGCTCCCAATGACAACCCAATGACATGGTCAGACTACCTTACATTATCCTTATCATTCAGGGCTCCCAATGACAACACATGGTCAGACTACCTTACATTATCCTCATTCAGGGCTCCCAATGACAACACATGGTCAGACTACCTTACATTATCCTCATTCAGGGCTCCCAATGACAACACATGGTCAGACTACCTTACATTATCCTCATTCAGGGCTCCCAATGACAACACATGGTCAGACTACCTTACATTATCCTCATTCAGGGCTCCCAATGACAACATGGTCAGACAACACCTCATTCAGGGCTCCCAATGACAACACATGGTCAGACTACCTTACATTATCCTCATTCAGGGCTCCCAATGTCAACACATGGTCAGACTACCTTACATTATCCTCATTCACTCCCAATGACAACACATATACCTCATTATCCTCAGGGCTCCCAATGTCAACACATGGTCAGACTACCTTACATTATCCTCAGTCAGGGCTCCCAATGACAACACATGGTCAGACTACACATTATCCTCATTCAGGGCTCCCAATGACAACACATGGTCAGACTACCTTACATTATCCTCATTCAGGGCTCCCAATGACAACACATGGTCAGACTACCTTACATTATCCTCAGTCAGGGCTCCCAATGACAACACATGGTCAGACAACATTATCCTCAGTCAGGGCTCCCAATGACAACACATGGTCAGACTACCTTACATTATCCTCATTCAGGGCTCCCAATGACAACACATGGTCAGACTACCTTACATTATCCTCAGTCAGGGCTCCCAATGACAACACATGGTCAGACTACCTGGGGCTCCCAATGACAACACATGGTCAGACTACCTTACATTATCCTCAGTCAGGGCTCCCAATGTCAACACATTTAATGATGATCCTTTGTGCTCTGTTCACGTGTTGACATAGGGAGCCCTGTAAGCAGATAATGTCATGTACTCTGATATATTTGCCATGGTTTCCATGCCGTTGACATTAAGCTCAAAGCCACCTTTGGGTTTGAGTGATGATTGTTTGCAATCGATGATGACAAAGGGAATTGGTAATTCAATGGCGCCATGTGCGGAAGAATTCATAAAAAATGTATTTCATAGACATGTTGGGGCAGAATTATTTTATTTATTTATTTCATAGACATGTTGTAGCTATTTGAACTATTCAAGTTAGATAAATGTATTGATACTCTTACCTTTACACTTGTATCCCTGTTTGTAGAAGCCCCATATCTGGAGAGGGGGGGGTAGAGAGAGAGAGAAGTAATTTGTCACTTCTTTTCATGAGATTCTTGGAACATGAAGGAGACAGAGGGAGGTGGGGGAAGTGACAGATGAAGGCAGAGTAACAAGGAGGAAAGATAGAGAAGAGGATGAAAAATACAGAGGAGCAGGTGGTTGTGGGGAGAGAGAGGGAGAGGTAGAGAGAGAGAGAGGGAGAGGTAGAGAGAGAGGAAGAGGTAGAGAGAGAGGGAGAGAGAGAGGGAGAGGTAGAGAGAGAGGGAGAGGTAGAGAGAGAGGTAGAGAGAGAGAGGTAGAGAGAGAGGGAGAGGTAGAGAGAGAGAGAGAGAGGGAGAGGTAGAGAAAGAGGGAGAGGTAGAGAGAGAGGTAGAGAGAGGGAGAGGTAGAGAGAGAGGTAGAGAGAGGGAGAGGTAGAGAGAGAGGTAGAGAGAGAGGGAGAGGTAGAGAGAGGGAGAGGTAGAGAGAGAGGGAGAGGTAGAGAGAGAGAGAGGTAGAGAGAGAGGTAGAGAGAGAGGGAGAGGTAGAGAGAGAGGGAGAGGTAGAGAGAGAGGTAGAGAGAGGGAGAGGTAGAAAGAGAGGGAGAGGTAGAGAGAGAGGTAGAGAGAGGGAGAGGTAGAGAGAGAGGGAGAGGTAGAGAGAGAGGTAGAGAGAGAGGGAGAGGTAGAGAGAGAGAGAGGTAGAGAGAGAGAGAGGTAGAGAGGTAGAGGTAGAGGTAGAGGAGAGGTAGAGAGAGGGGAGAGGTAGAGAGAGAGGGAGAGGTAGAGAGAGAGGTAGAGAGAGGTAGAGGTAGAGAGAGAGGGAGAGGTAGAGAGAGAGAGGTAGAGAGAGGGAGAGGGAGAGAGAGGGAGAGGTAGAGAGAGAGAGAGAGGTAGAGAGAGAGGTAGAGAGAGAGGGAGAGGTAGAGGGAGAGGTAGAGAGAGAGGTAGAGAGAGAGGCAGGTAGAGGGAGAGGTAGAGAGAGAGACAGGTAGAGGGAGAGGTAGACAGAGAGGTAGAGAGAGAGGGAGGTAGAGAGAGAGGTAGAGAGAGAGACAGGTAGAGGGAGAGGTAGAGAGAGAGACAGGTAGAGGGAGAGGTAGAGAGAGAGGTAGAGAGAGGGACAGGTAGAGGGAGAGGTAGACAGAGAGGTAGAGAGAGAGGTAGAGAGAGAGGTAGACAGAGAGGTAGAGAGAGGGAGAGGTAGAGAGAGGGAGAGGTAGAGAGAGAGGTAGAGAGAGGGAGAGGTAGAGAGAGAGACAGGTAGAGGGAGAGGTAGACAGAGAGGTAGAGAGAGGGAGAGGTAGAGAGAGAGACAGGTAGAGGGAGATGTAGACAGAGAGGTAGAGAGAGGGAGAGGTAGAGAGAGAGACAGGTAGAAAAAAGAGACTTGTCAGTAAACTTTCCAAATGTCGACAAAACAAATGACGCTACACAAGGTGAGCTGCTGATAGGAAGTAAAATTAATTATGCAGGAAATCAAATATTGATATAATAATCATCACATCAAAATCAAGTGATGATATTGTGTGGTCAACGCACTACGATTGAGGCAAGCATGCAGTTTATCAGGCTCCAGATGAAATACGTTACGATGAACTTTACAGGATGGTGAAAGTGGTTGCTTGAAGCAAGATGCTCCTTTATAATTAATATCAGGGGTCTTATTTAAAATGTATTTTAATTTAACCTTTATTTAACTAGGCAAGTCAGTTAACAACAAACTCTTATTTACGATGACGGCTTACCCCAGCCAAACCCTCCCACAACCCTTAAAGACGCTGGGCCAATTGTGCGCTGGCCTATGGGACTCCAGGATCACGGCCGGTTGTGATACAGCCCGAGATCTGTAGTAATGCAACTAGCACTGAAATGCAGTGCCTTAGACCGCTGCGCCACTCAGTAAGGTTATTCTGGTGACACGATCATCGATTGGCTGTCGTAAAGACAACAGCTTTTTTTGTCCATAATAATCTCATTATGTAGGCTATACCCTCACTGTATCTGGTAGCTATAGACTGTACCCTCACTGTATCTGGTAGCTGTAGGCTATACCCTCACTGTATCTGGTAGCTGTAGGCTATACCCTCACTGTATCTGGTAGACTGTACCCTCACTGTATCTGGTGACTGTACCCTCACTGTATCTGGTAGCTGTACCCTCACTGTATCTGGTAGCTGTACCCTCACTGTATCTGGTAGCTGTACCCTCACTGTATCTGGTAGCTATACCCTCACTGTATCTGGTAGCTATACCCTCACTGTATCTGGTAGCTGTAGACTGTACCCTCACCGTATCTGTTAGCTGTAGACTGTACCCTCACTGTATCTGGTAGCTGTACCCTCACTGTATCTGGTAGCTATAGACTATACCCTCACTGTATCTGGTAGCTGTACCCTCACTGTATCTGGTAGCTATAGACTATACCCTCACTGTATCTGGTAGTTGTCCCCTCACGGTATCTGTTAGCTGTAGGCTGTACCCTCACTGTATCTGTTAGCTGTAGGCTGTACCCTCACTGTATCTGGTAGCTGTACCCTCACTGTATCTGGTAGCTGTACCCTCACTGTATCTGGTAGCTGTACCCTCACTGTATCTGTTAGCTGTACCCTCACTGTATCTGGCTAGCTGTACCCTCACTGTATCTGTTAGCTGTAGGCTATACCCTCACTGTATCTGTTAGCTGTAGACTATACCCTCACTGTATCTGGTAGCTGTACCCTCACTGTATCTGGTAGCTGTACCCTCACTGTATCTGGTAGCTGTATCCTCACTGTATCTGGTAGCTGTAGGCTATACCCTCACTGTATCTGTTAGCTGTAGGCTGTACCCTCACTGTATCTGGTAGCTATACCCTCACTGTATCTGGTAGCTGTAGACTGTACCTCACTGTATCTGTTAGCTGTAGACTGTACCCTCACTGTATCTGGTAGCTGTACCCTCACTGTATCTGGTAGCTATAGACTATACCCTCACTGTATCTGGTAGCTGTCCCCTCACTGTATCTGGTAGCTGTAGGCTGTACCCTCACTGTATCTGGTAGCTGTATCCCTCACTCTATCTGGTATCTGTACCCTCACTGTATCTGGTAGCTGTACCCTCACTGTATCTGGTAGCTGTACCCTCACTGTATCTGGTAGCTATACCCTCACTGTATCTGGTAGCTGTAGGCTATACCCTCACTGTATCTGGTAGCTGTAGGCTGTACCCTCACTGTATCTGGTAGCTGTAGACTGTACCCTCACTGTATCTGGTATCTGTACCCTCACTGTATCTGGTAGCTATAGACTATACCTTCACTGTATCTGGTAGCTGTCCCCTCACTGTATCTGGTAGCTGTACCCTCACTGTATCTGTTAGCTGTAGGCTGTACCCTCACTGTATCTGTTAGCTGTAGGCTGTACCCTCACTGTATCTGGTAGCTGTACCCTCACTGTATCTGGTAGCTGTAGACTATACCCTCACTGTATCTGGTAGCCCCTCACTGTATCTGTTAGCTGTAGGCTGTACCCTCACTGTATCTGTTAGCTGTAGGCTGTACCCTCACTGTATCTGGTAGCTGTAGACTATTCCCTCACTGTATCTGGTAGCTGTACCCTCACTGTATCTGGTAGCTGTAGGCTGTACCCTCACTGTATCTGTTAGACTGTACCCTCACTGTATCTGGTGACTGTACCCTCACTGTATCTGGTATCTGTACCCTCACTGTATCTGGTAGCTGTACCCTCACTGTATCTGGTAGCTGTACCCTCACTGTATCTGTTAGCTGTACCCTCACTGGCTGTACCCTCACTGTATCTGTTAGCTGTAGGCTGTACCCTCACTGTATCTGTTAGCTGTAGACTGTACCCTCACTGTATCTGTTAGCTGTAGACTGTACCCTCACTGTATCTGGTAGCTGTAGGTACTACCCTCACTGTATCTGGTAGCTGTACCCTCACTGTATCTGGTAGCTGTAGGCCCTCACTGTATCTGGTAGCTGTAGACTATACCCTCACTGTATCTGGTAGCTGTAGACTATACCCTCACTGTAACTGGTAGCTATACCCTCACTGTATCTGTTAGCTGTAGACTATACCCTCACTGTAACTGGTAGCTATACCCTCACTGTATCTGTTAGCTGTAGACTATACCCTCACTGTATCTGGTAGCTGTAGACTATACCCTCACTGTATCTGGTAGCTGTAGACTATACTCTCACTGTATCTGTTAGCTGTAGACTATACCCTCACTGTAACTGGTAGCTGGTAGCTAGACTATACTGTCATCTGGTAGCTGGACTAGGCTATTCCCTCACTGTATCTGTTAGCTGTAGACTATACCCTCACTGTAACTGGTAGCTATACCCTCACTGTATCTGGTAGCTGTAGGCTATACCCTCACTGTATCTGTTAGCTGTAGACTATACTCTCACTGTAACTGGTAGCTATACCCTCACTGTATCTGGTAGCTGTAGACTATACCCTCACTGTAACTGGTAGCTATACCCTCACTGTATCTGGTAGCTGTAGGCTATACCCTCACTGTATCTGTTAGCTGTAGACTATACCCTCACTGTAACTGGTAGCTATACCCTCACTGTATCTGGTAGCTGTAGGCTATACCCTCACTGTATCTGGTAGCTGTAGACTATACTCTCACTGTATCTGGTAGCTGTAGACTATACCCTCACTGTATCTGGTAGCTGTAGGCTAGAGTGCACGTGCCAAGACCAGAGTGGGCACATTCACTAAATAACACAACATTTTAGAGTTGAAAATGCAATGAAAACCACTGTATTTATAGCCTGTATTTATAGCCTGTATTTATGGCCTGTATTATTTTTTTTTCGGTACATGGGAATTTAACCGCAAAAGTTATTATATGTGCAATACTTTTATCTGCACCGAGTTAATTTGATGGAAACACTTCTCTAGTAAAAAAAATAAAAATAAAAAAACATTCAAAAATGCAGATTTACAAACATTTGGATGAAAATCTGTCAACAATTGGACGGAAACCGAGCTACTGATAGGAAGTGTGAGAGAGAAAGAGAAAATGAGCATTAGAGGTAGAAAGAGAGAGGTAGAAGAGAAGGGAGGTGGTGGGAGAGTGAGATCAAGCAGGCACTAGGAGCCCACCGCGGGGGAACAATGACATGAAAGACTGGTCCAGGAGATCATAGCCACACCAGAGATCTGAGGACAGAGAATACCCTGACCCCACACACACACACGGACAGACACACACACGGACAGACACACACACACACACGGACAGACACACACACACACACGGACAGACACACACACACACACGCGGTCGGCGACACACATGGACGAAAACACACACACAGACACACACATACAGCAGGGACCGACAAACAAACACAAACAAGCCTCGATGGCACCAAAACACTGACCAGACATGGCTTCAAAGAGTATACATTTTCTTTCCTAAACTAGACCAACAGGACATAAAAACCTCTCATCAGTCAGACACCAAGAACAAGGGCTACATCCCACATCCACAGACATGGCTTTGCAGAGAACTAAACACCAATCCTTACAACTGACCCCTTGTATAACCAATATCTCTAGCCCCTAGAGCATAACAACACTCTCTCCCTCCCTGGCTACATACCAAATGGGCCCTGGTCAAATATAGGGAAGAGCATGCCAGTTGGGATTGCACTGTCCTTCTATCTCCCAGCGTTAAACTACACAGTGAGTACCAAGACCCATTCACAGGAAGCTTCAGTAAGTATGTGATGAGACTACAGCGGTGGTTGTCAGAGAGACATTAAAACAATGTTGGACTGTGAAGAGAAGTCTGATCCACTCCATAACGGTTGGCGGGTGGCTTGTTTTTTCCAGTGCAGAAAAATGGGAAGTTGAATTGTTATGTTTGACCTGACGCCAACAGCTACCAGGAAAGCAGGCAGGAAGTAGCTGGTGGCCCTGTCGCTCTGCCACACACTGTTACCAAGCTAATCTTTTCTCCCTCCCTCCGTTTCATTTTTTATTACAATTTTCCCAGAAGGGCTTGGAAATTCCACTTAGATCCCTTGTGTGAATCATCAGCGTGTGTAGAAGGTGGAGGTGGGGTAAGTATGTGTTGTTGTTTTTTTTAGAGAGAGAAAGATTGTGTATAAGTCAGACGCTGTGTGTGTTCGTTGATGTGCTGCACCTCATCTCTCTCTTTCTGTGCACCTGTTGGAGAGGTCACCCAGTCACCTCAGTATAAAGACATCACTGGCTCTCATTACACACTCTGCTGACTCACTGGCCATGTGTGAGGCAACAGAGAGTTCCTCTGAAGAACTCAGACACCACTCGGTGTGTCTCCTCACACAAGCACATGGAAAACCAGGCTTGTCAAGGACCCAATTACCTGCCTACTGTGTTACCTCACCATCCCAGTGCTGTATCTCCAAATAATAGACCAGACCCAATATTAATACAGAATAATAAATGCGGTTACTGTCCAGAACTTTCACAAAAATATGTCAGAATACTCAAAGCGACAGGGCGTGTCCATTCATTTTTTTCATTTAACCTTTATTTAACTAGGCAAGTCAGTTAAGAACAAATTGTTATTTTACAATGACGGCTACCCCGGCCAAACCCTTCCCTAACCCGGACAGCGCTGGGCCAATTGTGCATCGCCCTATGGGACTCTCGATCACGGCCGGTTGTGATACAGCCCGGGATCGAACCAGGGTCTGTAGTGAAGCCTCTAGCACTGAGATGCAGTGCCTTGGACCGCTGTGCCACTCGAGAGCCATCAATGGTCATCAATGACATTCTGTCCAAACGGCCCTTTCACCAATCAATTTAATCAATCCAATTAAAAATGCATTGAAGACAGTAGGGAATAGTAGAGGAATAGAGATCTATACAAAATCCTAGCAATTTTGACCAAGGCTCTCTTTTGTGATTTAAATCATCTATTTTAAGACATTGTGGTAATTGGTCTGTATGAGTCTGTATTGTACTTTAGAGGGAGGATGGATGGTCAAACTACCATTTACTACCAAGATGGCGGAGCAGTCAATCGTCTTTGTCCTGTCGTGTCCTTTGTATACATCTCTTTACATATTTTTCTTTGCATATCTTTTTAAAATATTTTCCTAAACCTCAACTTCTAAATACTCTCCTGCAACCCGCCTCACCCAATGTGGTGTGGATCTGCGTTTTTTTCTAAAGTATTTATATTTACTTTGGAATAACTCAACTGAAGCTAGCCAGCTAACTAGCTACAAGCTATCAGTCAGCAAACCATTGCTAGCGGTCATCAGCTAACCTCTAGCTCGGAAAGCTCTCGCCAGTTCGAACAACGTGACTCAAACCAGAGCATAACGGACCTATTTCTCTCCATATCCCCGGATTCCTACCGCAAACTCTGAACATTTCTATCTGGATCTTTGCAACTGCAATCCCGGGTGACCACTCCTGGCTAGTGTTTCCATCCCGGAGAAAGCACCAATTAACCTGAAGCTAGCCCGGCCAGGGCTCCTGTTCTACCACCGAAGCCCACTCCCCGGCTACAATATCTAGACCCCTTCTACTGCCGGTACAGGACACGGAACACCGCCGATCCTCTCCGACTGGAATACCGACATAATCTGCCCAAGGATTCCAACAAGCCCCACAGGCGCGACGCCCGCTGAAGAAGGCCCATTCTGCTAACTTGCCAGGCCTGCGAGCTACCTAGAGCTACCTGGAACCCTACTAATTCCAGGATTGGTCTATTGACGTCAACGCACAAAGAGGCAAAAACAGACTTACTCCCATCTGCTAACTGCTTGCTTGCTAACCCGGTCTGCATACAGCTAGCTTGCAAGCCCAGGTCTGCTAACTGCTAGCTTGTTTAGCCCCGGCCTACTAACTGTTAGCATCGGCCTACTAACTGTCAGAATCGCCGTGTCCCCAACCAGCCCAACCACTCACTGGACCCATATGTTCACTTGGCTACGCATGCCTCTCTCTAATATCAATATGCCTTGTCCATTACTGTCCTGGTTAGTGATTACTGTCTTATTACACTGTAGAGCCTCTAGCCCTGATCAATATGCCTTAACCAACCATGTTGTCCCACCTCCTACATATGCAATGACATCACCTGGTTTAATCGTCTCTAGAGACTATCTCTATCATCATTACTCAATGCCTAGGTTTACCTCCAATGTACTCACATCCTACCTTACCTTTGTCTGTACACTATGCCTTGAATCTATGGTATTGTTCCCAGAAACCTGCTCCTTTTACTCTCTGTTCCGAACGAACCAGTTCGAATAGCTTTTAGCCGTACCCTTATCCTACTTCTCGTCTGTTCCTCTGGTGATGTAGAGGTTAATCCAAGTCCTGCAATCCCAAGTTCCACTCCCCAGGTGCTCTCATTTGTTGACTTCTGTAACCGTAAAAGCCTTGGTTTCATGCATGTTAACATTAGAAGCCTACTCCCTAAGTTTGTTATATTCACTGCTTTAGCACACTCTGCCAACCCGGATGTCTTAGTCGTGTCTGAATCCTGGCTTAGGAAAACCACCAAAAACACTGAAATCTCCATCGTTAACGAAAACATTTTCCACCAAGATAGAACTGCCAAAGGGGGTGGTGTTGCAATCTACTGCAAAGATAGCCTGCAGAGTTCTGTATTACTATCCAAGTCTGTACCCAAACATTTCGAGCTTCTACTTCTAAAAATTCACATTTCAAGAAAGAAGTCTTTCACTGTTGCCGCTTGCTATAGACCTCCCTCTGCCCCCAGCTGTGTCCTCAATACCATATGTGAATTGATTGCCCCCCATCTATCTTCTGAGCTCGTTCTACTAGGTGACCTAAACTGGGACATGCTTAACACCCCGGCCATCCTACAATCTACAATCACAAATTATCAATGAACCTACCAGGTACAACTCCAAATCCGTAAACACGGGCACCCTCATAGATGCCTCATTGCCTGCATCCGTAATGGGTCTGCAACCAAACGACCACCCCTCATCACTGTCAAACGCTCCCTAAAACTCTTCTGCGAGCAGGCCTTTCTAATTGACCTGGCCGGGATATCCTGGAATGACATTGACCTCATCCCGTCAGTAGATGATGACTGGCTATTCTTTGAAAGTGCCTTCCTCACCATCTTAAATAAGCATGCCCCATTCAAAAAATGTAGAACTAGGAATAGATATAGTCCTTGGTTCACTCCAGACCTGTCTGCCCTTGACCAGCACATGCTAATGTGTTCTGCATTAGCATCGAATAGCCCCCGTGATATGCAACTTTTCATGCAACTTTTCAGGAAGTCAGGAACAAAGTAGTTAGCTTTCCTAAGGCTAGCTTTTTCAAACAGAAATTTGTTGCATCCTGTAGTACTTACTCAAAAACACTCTGTGACACTGTAAAGTCCATGGAGAATAAGAGCACCTCCTCCCAGCTGCCCACTGCTCTGAGGCTAGGAAACACCTTCACCACCGATAAATCCACTATAATTGAGAATTTCCATAAGCATTTCTCTACGGCTGGCCATGCTTTCCACCTGGCTACCCCTACTCCGGTCAACTCACTGGCACCCTCCACAGCAACCCGCCAAAGCCCCCACCATTTCTCCTTCATCCAAATCCAGATGGCTGATGTTCTGAAAGAGCTGCAAAATCTGGACCCCTACAAATCAGCCGGGCTAGACAATCTGGAACCTCTCTTCCTAAAATTATCTGCCGAAATTGTTGCAACCCCTATTACTAGCCTGTTCAACCTCTCCTTCGTATCATCTGAGATTCCCAAAGATTGGAAAGCTGCCACGGTCATCCCCCTCTTCAAAGGGGTGACACTCTAGACCCAAACTGCTACAGACCTATATATATCCTGCCCTGTCTTTCTAAAGTCTTCGAAAGGCAAGTTAACAAACAGATTTCCGACCATTTCGAATCCCACCGTACCTTCTCTGCTATGCAATCTGGTTTCCAAGCTGGTCATGGGTGCACCTCAGCCACGCTCAAGGTCCTAAATGACATCATAACCACCATCGATAAGAGACATTACTGTGCAGCCGTATTCATCGACCTGGCCAAGCCTTTTGACTCTGTCAATCACCACATTCTTATTGATTACTCGGCAGCCTTGGTTTCTCAAATGATTGCCTCGCCTGGTTTACCAATTACTTCTCTGATAGAGTTCAGTGTGTCAAATCGTCAGTCTCTATGGGGGTGCCACAGGGTTCAATCCTCGGGCCAACTCTCTTCCCTGTATATATCAACGATGTCGCTCTTGCTGCTGGTGATTCTCTGATACACCTCTACGCAGACGACACCATTCTGTATATTTCTGGCCCTTCTTTGGACACTGTATTAACTAACCTCCAGACGAGCTTCAATGCCGTACAAATCTCATTCCTTGGCCTCCAACTGCTCTTAAACGCAAGTAAAACTAAGTGCATGCTCTTCAACCGATCACTGCCCGCACCTGCTCGTCCATCCAGCATCACTACTCTGACTTAGAATACGTGGACAACTACAAATACCTAGGTGTCTAGTGGTTAGATTGGAAACTCTTCTTCCAGACTCACATTAAGCATCTCCAATCCAAAATGAAATCTAGAATCGGCTTTCTATATCGCAACAAAGCATTCTTCACTCATGCAGCCAAACATACCCTCGTAAAACTGACCATCCTACCAATCCTCGACTTCGGTGATGTCATCTATAAAATAGCATCCAACACTACTTAACAAAATGGATGCAGTCAATCACAGTGCCATCCGTTTTGTCACCAAAGCTCCATACACTACCCACCATTGCGACCTGTACGCTCTCGTTGGTTGGCCCTCGCTTCATACTCATCGCCAAACCCACTGGCTACAGGTTATCTACAAGTCTCTGCTAGGTAAAGCCCCACCTTATCGCAGATCACTGGTCACCATAGCACCACCCACTCGTAGCACGCGCACCAGCAGGTATATCTCACTGGTCACCCCCAAAGCCAATTCCTCCTTTGGTTGTCTTTCCTTCCAGTTCTCTGCTGCCAATGACTGGAACGAACTGCAAAAATCTCTGAAGCTGGAGACTCATATCTCCCTCACTAGCTTTAAGCACCAGCTGTCAGAGCATTTTACAGATCACTGCACCTGTACATAGATGGGCAGTGTACAGATGGGCTATCTACCTACCTCATCCCCATACTGTATTTATTTATTTATTTATTTATCTTGCTCCTTTGCACCCCAGAATCTCTACTTGCACATTCATCTTCTGCACACCTACCATTCCAGTGTATAAATTGCTATATTGTAATTATTTCGCCAACATGGCCTATTTATTGCCTTAACTCCCTTATCTTACCTCATTTGCACTCACTGTATATAGACTTTTTGATTTCTTTGTTCTACTGTATTATTGACTGTATGTTTTGTTTATTCCATGTGTAACTCTGTGTTGTTGTATTGTGTCGAATTGCTATGCTTGAGAACTTGCAAATGAGAACTTGTTCTCAACTGGACTACCTGGTTAAATAAAGCTGAAATAAAAATAAATAAATAACTGACCAGTGGATAAGATACTCACAAAGCCAGCGCAGTGTTCACAGAAGGTGGGTTTGACGTAGGTGGCCTCTGTGAAGGTGTGGATGAAGCCAATCTTACAGTTGAGCAGAGAACTGGCCTTCATGAAGTAGTCGATCATCTCTTCCCGGCTGATCTGCCCATCTCTGGAGGGAGGGAGAGGTGGGGAGGAGGAAGGGGAGAAGAGAGAGCGAGAGAGACAGAAAGGTCATCTGCCATTGGCCTAAAGAGCCGGGAACCCAGACTTCATCAAAGATATTGGAAATACAGACATTTTCATCAAAAATAAATGTGGTATACAGAAAACGGGCCCACTGGTTGCTGTCTAGGTTACAGGAGCTGGTAGTCCCATCAACCAAACTACCGGCAGTGAAACAGGGAAAGAACTCGGGGGTACGCTCATTTGGTATAGAGCAGATCTAACCCTCTCTAGTAAATTTGTCAAAACAGGAACATTTTACATCTGGCTAGAAATGATTTATCAAATGATCTCAACAGCGAAAAATGTGCTACCTCTATCCCCCTAATAGAATCCCCATACTTTAATGAAGACAGCTTCTCCATCCTAGAAGGGGAGATTAACCATTTCCAGGTACTAGTCTGTGGCGGCCTAAATGCCAGAACTGGACAAGAATCTTAACACACAGGAGGACAAACACCTACCTGACAGCCTCCCCCTCTCAAATATACCCTCCTAGCCACTACGGCAAAAACAACCAACAACAACAAAAAGATCACAACTCCTGCAGCTCTGTCGCACGCTGGGTTTGTACATAGTCAATGGTAGGCTTTGTAGGGACTCTTACGGTAGGTACACCTATAACTCATCTCTTGGCAGTAGTACTGTAGATGACTTTATCACTGACCTCAACCCAGAGTCTCTCAGAGCATTCGCAGTCAGCCCGACTGACACCCCCATCAGGCCACAGCAAAATCAGTCTACTTGAACAGAGCAACACTCAATCATGAGGCATCAAAGCCAAAGGAACTGCATAATATTAAGAAATACTATAGATGGCAGGTTGTGTAGAAACCTACCAAAAAACTGTTAGGAAACAAATTCCATCCCTTTTAGACAACTTCCTGGACATAACGTTTCACTGTAATCGTGAAGGTAGTAGAAAACCTAAACAAAAATTAAGCAGACAACTGAAGAAAATAAACAACAATGACAAATGGTTTGATGAAGAATGCAAAAACAAATTGAAGGAAGAAACAAACAACACAAAGAGTTATCTATCCAAAACAGAGATGTATGGATAAACCACTTCACCAAATCTATTTGGCTCCATAACAAAGAACCGACAGCAAAAACATATAGCTGATCAAAAACAAATATTAGAATCGACTATTAAAGACTACCAGAACCCACTGGATTCTCCAATTACATTGATTGAACTACAGGACAAAATACAAACTCTCCAACCCAAAAGGCCTGTGGTGTTGATGGTATCCTGAATGAAATTATCAAAAATACAGACCACACATTCCAATTGTCAAACAAACAAACCAAAACACCTGCAAAGACTTCTAATCAAATGTATTTATAAAGCCCTTCTTGCATCAGCAGATGTCACAAAGTGCTGTACAGAAACCCAGCCTAAAACCCCAAACAGCAAGCAATGCAGATATAGAAGCACGGTGGCTCGGACAAACTCCTAGAAAGGTCAAAAACTAGGAATAAACCTAGAGAGGAACCAGGCTATGAGGGGTGGCCAATCCTCTTCTGGCTGTGCCGGGTGGAGATTACAACAGAACATGGCCAAGATGTTCAAATGTTCATAAATTACCAGCATGGTCAAATAACAATAATCACAGTAGAGTTTGAGGGTGCAGCAAGTCAGCATGCTTTGTTGATGTAAAAAAAAAAAAAAAAAGTTTGACTAAATTTGGCATGAGGGTCTGCTATACAAATTGATGGAAGCCAGTGTTGGGGGACAAACATCCAACATTATAAAATCCATGTACACAAAACAAAATGGGCTAAAAACACAAACTTCTTTCCTCGGGCCGTGGGGTGAGACAGGGATGCAGCTTGAGCCCCACACTCTTCAACATATACAGTGCCTTGCAAAAGTATTCGGCCCCCTTGAACTTTGCGACCTTTTTCCACATTTCAAGCTTCAAACATAAAGATATAAAACTGTATTTTTGTGTGAAGAATCAACAACTAGTGGGACACAATCATGAAGTGGAACAACATTTATTGGATATTTCAAACTTTTTTAACAAATCAAAAACTGAAAAATTGGGCGTGCAAAATGATTCAGCCCCCTTAAGTTAATACTTTGTAGCGCCACCTTTTGCTGCGATTACAGCTGTAAGTCGCTTGGGGTATGTCTCTGTCAGTTTTGCACATCGAGAGACTGAAATTTTTTCACATTCCTCCTTGCAAAACAGCTCGAGCTCAGTGAGGTTGGATGGAGAGCATTTGTGAACAGCAGTTTTCAGTTCTTTCCACAGATTCTCGATTGGATTCAGGTCTGGACTTTGACTTGGCCATTCTAACACCTGGATATGTTTTTTTGAACCATTCCATTGTAGATTTTGCTTTATGTTTTGGATCATTGTCTTGTTGGAAAACAAATCTCTGTCCCAGTCTCAGGTCTTTTGCAGACTCCATCAGGTTTTCTTCCAGAATGGTCCTGTATTTGGCTCCATCCATCTTCCCATCAATTTTAACCATCTTCCCTGTCCCTGCTGAAGAAAAGCAGGCCCAAACCATGATGCTGCCACCACCATGTTTGACAGTGGGTATGGTGTGTTCAGGGTGATGAGCTGTGTTGCTTTTACGCCAAACATAACGTTTTGCATTGTTGCCAAAAAGTTCAATTTTAGTTTCATCTGACCAGAGCACCTTCTTCCACATGTTTGGTGTGTCTCCCAGGTGGCTTGTGTCAAACTTTAAACAACACTTTTTATGGATATCTTTAAGAAATGGCTTTCTTCTTGCCACTCTTCCATAAAGGCCAGATTTGTGCAATATACGACTGATTGTTGTCCTATGGACAGAGTCTCCCACCTCAGCTGTAGATCTCTGCAGTTCATCCAGAGTGATCATGGGCCTCTTGGCTGCATCTCTGATCAGTCTTCTCCTTGTATGAGCTGAAAGTTTAGAGGGACGGCCAGGTCTTGGTAGATTTGCAGTGGTCTGATACTCCTTCCATTTCAATATTATCGCTTGCACAGTGCTCCTTGGGATGTTTAAAGCTTTGGAAATCTTTTTGTATCCAAATCCGGCTTTAAACTTCTTCACAACAGTATCTCGGACCTGTCTGGTGTGTTCCTTGTTCTTCATGATGCTCTCTGCGCATTTAACAGACCTCTGAGACTATCACAGTGCAGGTGCATTTATACGGAGACTTGATTACACACAGGTTGATTGTATTTATCATCATTAGTCATTTAGGTCAACATTGGATCATTCAGAGATCCTCACTGAACGTCTGGAGAGAGTTTACTGCACTGAAAGTAATGGGGCTGAATAATTTTGCACGCCCAATTTTTCAGTTTTTGATTTGTTAAAAAAGTTTGAAATATCCAATAAATGTCGTTCCACTTCATGATTGTGTCCCACTTGTTGTTGATTCTTCACAAAAAAATACAGTTTTATATCTTTATGTTTGAAGCCTGAAATGTGGCAAAAGGTCGCAAAGTTCAAGGGGGCCGAATACTTTCGCAAGGCACTGTACAGTGCTTTGGGAAAGTATTCAGACCCCTAGACTTTTTCCACATTCTGTTACATTACAGCTTTATTCTAAAATGTATTAAATTGTTTCATTTCCCTCATCAATCTAGACACAATACCCCATAATGACAAAGCAAAAACAGTTTTGGGGAATTGTTTGCTAATTTATAAAAAATAAAAAAACGGAAATCTCACATTTACATAAGTATTCAGACCCTTTACTCAGTACTTTGTTGAAGCCCCTTTGGCAGTGATTCCAGCATCGAGTCTTCTTTGGTATGACTCTACAAGCTTGGAACATCTGTATTTGGGGAGTTTCTCCCATTCTTCTCAGCAGATCATCTCAATCTTTGTCAGGTTGGATGGGGAGTGTTGCTGCACAGCTATTTTCAGGTCTCTCCAGAGATGTTCGATCAGTCCAGGCTCTGGCTGGGCCACTGAAGGACATTCAGAGACTTCTCCCAAAGCCACTTCTGCATTGTCTTGGCTGTGTGATTAGGGTCATTGTCCTGTTTGAAGGTGAACCTTCACCCCAGTCTGAGGTCCTGAGCGCTCTGGAGCAGGTTTTCATCAAGGATCTCTGTACTTTGCTCCATTCATCTTTGCCTCGATCCTGACAAGTCTCCCAGTCCCTGCCACTAAAAAACATCCCCACAGTATGATGCTGCCACCACCATAGGGATGGTGCCAGGTTTCTTGCAGATGTGAAACGTTGCATTCAGATCAAAAAGTTTCATCTTGGTTTCATCAGCCCAGAGAATCTTGTTTCTCATGGTCAAAGAGTCTTTAGTTGCCTTTTGGGAAAACTCCAAGCGGGTTTTCATTTGTCTTTTACTGAGGAGTGGGTTCCATCTGGTCACTCCACCATAAAGACCTGATTGGTGGAGTACTGCAGAGATGGTTGTCCTTCTGGACGGTTCTCCCATGTCCACAGAGAAACTCTAGAGCTCTGTCAGAGTGACCATCGGGTACTTGGTCACCTCCCTGACTCCCCCGATTCCTCAGTTTAATCGGGCGGCCAGCTCCAGGAAGAGTCTTGGTGGTTGCAAACTTCTTCCATTTAATAATGATGGAGGCCACTGTGTTCTTGGGGACCTTCAATGCTGCAGAAATGTTTTGGTACCCTTCCCAGATCTGTGCCTCAACACATCCTGTCTCTAAGCTCTAAGAACAATACCTTTGACCTCATGGATTGGTTTTGCTCTTACATGCACGGTCAACTGTGGGACCTTATATAGACAGGTGTGTGTCTTTCCAAATCATGTCCAATCAATTGAATTTTACACAGGTGGACCCCAATCAAGTTGTAGAAACATCTCAAGGATGATCAATTGAAACAGGATGCAGCTGAGCTCAATGTCAAGTCTCATAGCAAAGGGTCTGAATACTTATGTAGATAAAGTATATATATATTTTTGTTATATATATTTTTTTACAAACGTTTAAAAACTGTTTTTGATTTGTCATTATGGGATATTGTGTGTAGATTGAGTATTTATTTTGTAAGGCTGTAACGTAACAAAATGTGGGAAAAGACAAGGGGTCTGAATACTTTCCGAAGGCACGGTACATCAACAAATTGGCGAGGGCTCTAGAACAGTCTGCAGCATCCGGCCTCATGGTATTCCAAATAATAGTAATAGTAATAGTTGCCAGGACCACAAATACAAATTCCATCTAGACATCGTTGTCCTTGAGCACCCAAAAAAACTATACATACCTCGGCCTAAACATCAGCGCCATGGGTAACTTCCACAAAGCTGTGAACGGTCTGAGAGACAAGGCAAGACCTTCTATGCCATCAAAAGGAACATAGAATTCGACATACCAATTAGGATCTGGCTAAAAAAATACTTGAATCAGTTATAGAACCCATTTCCCTTTATGGTTGTGAGGTCTGGGGTCCGCTCACCAACCAAGAATTCACAAAATAGAACTAACACGAAATTGAGACTCTGCATGCAGATTTCTGCAACAACAAAAAAATCCTCTGTGTACAACAAACATCAAATAATGCATTCAGAGAATTAGGCCGATGCCCATTATCAAAACCCTTTTAAAGAACTGTTAAATTCTACAACCACCAAAAAGGAAGGGATTCCCAAACCTTCCATAACAAAGCCATCACCTATAGAGAGATGAACCTGGAGAAGAGTCCCCTAAGCAAGCTGGTCCTGGGGCTCTGTTCACAAACACAAACAGACCCCACAAAGCCCCAGGACAGCAACACAATTAGACCCAACTAAATAATGAGAAAACAAAAAGATAATTACTTGACACAATGGAAATAATTAACAAAAAGAACTGAGCGAACTACAATGCTATTTGGCCCTAAACAGACAGTACACAGTGGCAGAATATCTGACCACTGTGACTGACCCAAACATAAGGAACACTTTGACTATGTACAGACTCAGTGAGCATAGCCTTGCTATTGAGAAAAGCTGCAGTAGGCAGAAAGCCTGTCTTCTCTTGAGAGTCAATGTGCCCACTGCCCACAAAATGAGGTAAAAACTGAGCTGCACTTCCTAACCTCCTGCCAAATGTATGACCATATTAGAGAGACACAGATTACACAGATCCACAAAGAATTCTAAAACAAATCAAATGTTAATAAACTCCCTTATCTACTGGGTGAAATTCCACAGTGTGCCATCACAGCAGCAAGATTTATGACCTGTTGTCACAAGAAAAGGGCAACCAGTGAAGAACAAAACAACCTATATTTATGTATTTTCCCTTTTGTTCTTTAACTATTTGCACATCGATACAACACTGTATATAGACATCATTTGAAATGTCATTTGAAATGTCTCTATTCCTTTGGAACTGTGTGTAATGTTTACTGTTCACTTTTGTTTATTATATATTTCACATGCTTTGGCAATGTAAACATGTGTTTCCCATGACAATAAAGCCCCTTGAACTGAATTGAGAGGAGGGAGGGGGAAAGGAGGGAGGGGGAGGAGAGTGAGAGAGTGAGAGAGGGAGCGAGAGCGGGAGCAAGAGGGAGAGAGCAAGACGGAGAGGAAGAGAGAGTGAAAGAAGGGAGAGGGAGGAGAGAGAGAGGGAGCGAGAGCAGGAGCAAGAGGGAGAGAGCAAGACAGAGAGGAAGAGAGAGTGAAAGGGAGAGGGAGAGAGAGCAAGACGGAGAGGAAGAGAGAGCAAGATGGAGAGGAAGCGAGAGCGAGCGAGACGGAGAGGAATAGAGAGCGAGATGGAGAGAGAGCGAGACGGAGAGAGAGAGCGAGACGGACAGGAAGAGAGAGACAGAAGGAAGAGCGGAGAGGGAGACGGAGAGAGAGGAAGAGAGAGCGAGGCGGAGAGAGAGGAAGAGAGAGCGAGGGAGGAAGGAGAGAGAGAGCGGAAGGGAGGGAGAGCAAGAGGCGGGATAGAGAGCAAGAGGGTGGGATAGAGGGCAAGAGGAAGAGGGAGAGCGAGGGATAGAGAGAGCGAGAGGGATAAAGAGAGGGGAAAGCGAGGGAGAGCAGAAGGGAGGAGAGAGGAGAGCGGAAGGGAGAGAGGGAGAGCAGAAGGGAGAGAGGGAGAGCGGAAGGGAGAGAGGAAGAGCGGAAGGGAGAGAGGGAGAGCGGAAGGGAGAGAGAGAGCGAGAGGGATAGAGAGCGAGCGAGAGGGATAGAGAGAGCGAGATGGATAGAAGAGCGAGATGGATAGAGAGCGCGAGAGGGATAGGGGCGCGAGAGGGATAGAGAGCGCGAGAGGGATAGAGAGCGCGGAAGGGATAGAGAGCGCGAGACGATAGAAAGAGAGGGATAGAGAGCGCGAGAGGGATAGAGGCGCGAGAGAGGAAGCGGGGGAGAGGTAGAGAGGAAGGGAGGAGCGAGGAGAAGCGAAGGGAGAGGAGGAACAGAGAGAGGGAGACGGAAGGAGAGAGGGAGACGGGAGAGGGGAGACGGAAGGGAGAGCGAGGGAGACGGAAGGGAGGGGAGAGGAGAGAGCGAGGAGAGCGAAGGGAGAGGAGGGAAGAGCAAGACGGAGAGGAAGAGAGCAAGATGGAGAGGAAGAAGGACGAGGCGGAGCGAGACCGAGAGAGGAATAGGGGCGAGACGGAGAGGAAGAGGCGAGACGGAGAGAGGCGAGACGGACGGACAGGAGGGAGACAGACAGAGGAAGAGGGAAGAGAGAGGAGACGGAGAGAGGAAGGGAGAAGGAAGAGAGCGGCGGAGAGAGAGAGAAGAGCGGAGGAGGAAGGGAGAGGGAAGAGGGAGGCGGAAGGGAGGGGGGAGAGCAAGAGGGCGGGATAGAGAGCAAGAGGGTGGGATAGAGGGCAAGAGGAAGAGGGAGGCGAGGATAGAGAGAGCGAGAGGGATAGAGAGAGGGAAACGAGGAGAGCGGAAGGGAGAGGGAGAGCGGAAGGGAGAGAGGAGAGCAGAAGGGAGAGAGGGAGGCGGAAGGGAGAGAGGGAGAGCGGAAGGGAGAGAGAGAGGCGAGAGGGATAGAGAGAGCGAGATGGATAGAAGCGAGATGGATAGAGAGCGCGAGATGGATAGAAGGAAGCGAGAGGATAGAGACGCGAGAGGGGATAGAGAGCGCGAGAGGGATAGAAGAGCGCGAGAGGGATGAGACGCGAGAGGGATAGAGAGCGCGAGAAGGGATAGAGAGCACGAGGGGGAGAGAGGAAGCGAGGGAGAGAGGTAGAGAGAGGGAGAGAGGGACGAGGGAAGGAGGGAGCGAGGAGGAGCGAGGGAGAGCGGAAGGGAGAGAGGAGAGCGAGGGAGAGCGGAAGGAGAGCGAGGGGAGAGCGGAAGGGAGAGAGGGAGAGCGAGGGGAGCGAAAGGGAGAGAGGGAGAGCGGAAGGGGAGGGGAGAGCAGAAGGGAGAGAGGGAGAGCGGAAGGGAGAGAGGGAGAGCGGAAGGGAGAGAGAGACGAGAGGGATAGAGAAGCGAGAGGGATAGAGGAAGGCGAGGGATAGAGAGAGCGAGAGGGATAGAGAGCGCGAGAGGGATAGAGAGCGCGAGAGAGGGGATAGAGAGCGAGAGGGATAGAAAGTGCGGGCGGAGGGAGAGAGGGAGGGGATAGAGAGTCGGAAGGAGGGAGAAGAGCGGAAGGGAAGGGGCGAGGGACGGAAGGGAGAGGAGGGCGGGGAGCGGAAGGGAGAGAGCGGGGAGGGCGGAAGGGAGAGAGAAGAGCGAGGAGAGCGGAAGAGAGAGGAGAGCGGAAGGGAGAGGGAGAGCGGAAGGGAGCGGAAGGGAGAGGGAGAAGGGAAGGGAGCGGAAGGAGAGCAGAAGGGAGAGCGGAAGGGAGAGAGGGAGAGTGAGAGAAGCGGAAGGGAGAGGGGGAGAGCGGAAGGGAGAAGGGAGGGCGGAAGGGAGAGAGAGTGAGGGAGGGAGAGAGGAGGGGAGACGGGCGGAAGGAGAGGTGAGAGGGAAGGGAGAGGGGGAACGGGCGGGGAAGCGGAAGGGGAGCGACAGGGAGCGGAAGCGGAGAGGGACGAGTGAGAGGCGGGATAGAGGAGCGAGGGAAGAGGTAGAGCGGGAGAGAGGTAGAGCGGAGAGAGGGAGAGCGGGGAGAGGGAGAGCGGGAGAGAGGGAGCGAGGAGAGGGGAGCGAGGAGAGCAGAAGGGAAGCGAGGGAGACGGAAGCGAAGGGGAGAAGCGGAAGGGAGAGCGGAAAGGAGCGAGGAGAGCGAGGGGAGAGCGGAAGGAGAGCGGAAGGGAGAGAGGAGAGCGGAAGGATAGAGAGAGGGATAGAGAGACAAGAGGGATAGAGAGCGCGAAGGGATAGGGGTGCGGAAGGGATAGAGGCGTGAGAGGGATAGGGAGCGAGGAGATAGAAGGAGGCGGAGAGGGGAGGCGGAGGGGATAGCGAGTGGCGAGGGAAGAGGGAGAGAGGGAGAGGAGAAGGAAGGGAGAGAGAGGAGAGCGGGCGGGAGAGCGGGAAGGGAGCGGAAGGGGAGAGTGGAAGGGAGGGAGGAGCGGGAAGGAGAGGGAGAAGCGGAAGGGAGAGCGGAAGGGAGAGGGGGAGAGCGGAAGGGAGAGCGGAAGGGAGAGAGGGAGCGGAAGGGAGCAGCGGAAGGGAGATAGGGAGAGTGAGAGGGAGAGTGAGAGGGAGGCGAGAGAGGGAGACGAGAGGGAGAGAGGGGAGAGCGAAAGGGGAGAGAGGGGAGTGAGGGAGGGATAGAGAGACGAGAGGATAGAGAGAGCGAGAGGGATAGAGAGAGAAGCGAGAGGGATAGAGGAAGCGCAAGAGCGGGGAGGCGAGGAGAGAGGGAGGCGGAAGGGAGAGAGGGAGAGGGAACGGAAGGGAGAGGGAGAGGCGGAAGGGAGAGAGGGAGGCGGAAGGGAGAGAGGGAAGCGGAAGGGGAGAGGAAGGGAGAGCGGAAGGGAGAGAGGAAGGAGAGCGGAAGGGAGA
>NW_027010070.1:0-35754 GCF_036934945.1 Oncorhynchus masou masou
TCCTGCCCATTCAGGCGGTGCTGGACATCGTCACCGGCCCTATTAGCCACTACCGATCCCTTTTGTGTATCTGTTGGTTTTGTCTAATTGGTTTCACCTGTGTGTTGTTTAGTTAATTAGTGTCTGTATTTAATGTAGGTTGTCCCGCCCTTGTTTTGTGCGGGATTGTTTATTTTGTCATTCATTTTGTCTGTCTGTGTTTTGTGTTTCTTATTCTCCTGTTAGTCTTTATCCTGTGTTGGATAATTTCACCCTGTGTGTATTTGGGTTGACCGTTGTTTATTTTGTTCACCGGAGAAGAAAACTTTATATCGCTATCTGCTCTCTGCGCCTGATTCCACCCACCTTGATTAGACGTGACAGAATCCCGCACCACCCATGGAATCAGCAGGAGCAGCAGCTGCCTCCCTCCATCGATGGAAGAGAGGGTCCTCCATCATACCAGCGTCCTTCACCGGATTGGTTCTATGGACCAAATGATGGAGAGAATGGATCGATGGGAGAGGAGTGGCCTCCCACCTCATCTCTACCAACCCCTTCTCCAGCACCTCCTGTTTCTGCGACCACATCTGGCTCTGGGGCTCTTCGGCTGACACTCCCACGGGAGTTTGACGGATCGGCGGCTGGGTGCCAGGGTTTCCTTCAGCTGGAACTATACCTGGCTACCGTGCATCCTGCTCCCTCTGAGAGGAGAGCGTGTGCGCCCTGCCTCCTGCTTGACTAGGCGAGCCCTCTAGTGGGCCAACGCAGTATGGAATGGTCCAGACTGCTAAGGATAATTACCCAGAGTTCACCCGCCGATTCCGAGCTGTTTTTGACCATCCACCCGAGAGGGTCGGGCGGCGGGTGAACGGCTGTTCCACCTGGCGTCAGGAGACGAGGAGCGCACAGGGGGATTTTGCCCTTGAGTTTAGGACTTTGGCAGCAGGAGCAGGATGGAACAACAGGGCCTGGATTGATCATTTTAGATGTAGTCTCAGGGAGGACGTCCGCAGGGAGCTGGCATGTCGGGACACCACTTTCACACTGGATGGACTTATCGATTTGGTTATCCGTCCCCGACAACCTGCTGGCTGCTCGCGGGCGTTCGGATCAGGTCCTGTCGTTTAATCCCCAGCCCCCTGTTCCTATCCCTATGGAATTAGGAGGTACGGCTTCAAGGGGGACCGGAGGAGGAGTGTCCTCCTGCACCAGTTGTGGTCGACGAGGGCACACGTCCGACCGGTGCTGGAGGAACTCGTCTAGGAGTTGGGAGGACAGGCGGAACACTGCTCGATCACCCCAGGTGAGTAAGCACCAAACTCATTCAGAGCTTCCTGTCGGTCATGTGTTTGTATTGATTTCTTTCCCTGGTTTTTCCCCATCTCTACAGCATAAGGCGCTAGTCGATTCAGGCGCAGCTGGGAATTTTATGGATCGTGGGCTTGCGTTAAGGCTAGGGATTCCCTGGTGTCGTTAGATCGACCTTTTCCCATGCACTCTTAGATAGCCGACCATTAGGGTCAGGAGTAATTAGGGAGGCTACGGTGCTGCTGGACATGGTAACGCAGGGTGATCATAAGGAGCAGATTAGCCTGTTCCTTATAGATTCACCTGCTTTTCAGTGGTGTTGGGGTTCCTGGTTAGCTCAACACAACCCGGTGATTTTCTGGCGACAGGGGGCTCTTAAGGGGTGGTCAGAGGAGTGTTCAGGTAGGTGTATAGAGTTGCCGTTGGTGCGACTACGGTGGAGAGTCCAGACCCAAGTTTCCACCGTGCGCATTCCTCCGAATATGCCGATTTGGCTATCGCCTTCAGTAAAGGGAAGGCGACCCAATTACCACCTCATCGTCGAGTGGACTATGCGATACACCTTCTGAAAACGCTGCACTTCCTAGGAGTCACGTGTATCCATTGTCCCAGGAGGAGACAGTTGCGATGGAAACATATGTTTCCGAATCGCTGGGACAGGGCACATTCAGCCCTCCATATCACCTGTCTCCTCAAGCTTTTTGTAAAGAAGAAGGATGGAGGTCTGCGTCTGTGTATTGATTATAGAGGTCTAAATTCCATCACAGTGGGGTTTAGTTACCCACTACCTCTCATCACTACGGCAATGGAATCACTTTCCCCACGGGGCGCGATTCTTCACAAAACTGGACCTGAGGAGCGATAATCTGGTACGTATCTGGGAGGAGATGAGTGGAAAACCGCATTTAGTACTACTTCTGGTCATTATGAGTACTGCGTCATGCCATACGGGTTGAAGAATGCTCCAGCCGTTTTTCAATCCTTCGTAGATGAGATTCTCCGAGACCTGCTCGGGCAGGGAGTGGTAGTGTACATTGATGACATATTGATCTATTCTGCCACACGCGTGGAGCATGTGTCTCTGGTGCGTAAGGTACTTGGGCGACTACTGGAGCATGACCTGTATTGCAAGGCGGAGAAATGTGAGTTTTTCAAACAGTCCGTTCCTTCCTGGGGTATCGTATTTCCACCTCCGGGGTGGTGATGGAGGATGATCGCGTTACAGCCGTGCGTAATTGGCCGACTCCGACCATGGTGAAAGAAGTGCAGTGGTTTTTAGGGTTTGCCAATTACTACCGGAGGTTTATCCGGGGTTTTGGTCAGGTGGCTGCTCATCACCTCACTGCTGAAGGGAGGACCGGTGCGGTGCGCTGGTCAGCAGAGGCGGGCAGAGCTTTCAGTCGTCTGAAGGATCTGTTCACCAATGCGCCCGTGTGGCGCATCCGACCCCTCTTAGCGTCATAGTGTAGGTGGATGCGTCCGAGGCTGGGGTTGGAGCCGTGCTGTCCCAACGCTTGGGCGTGCCATCCAAACTCCGCCCGTGTGCTTTTTCGAGCAAGCTCAGCCCAGCGGAGCGAAACTATGATGTGGGGGACCGGGGAGTTGTTAGCTGTAGTCAAGGCTCTGAAGGTGTGGAGACATTGGCTTGAGGGGGATAAATACCCTTTTTCTCATCTGGACTGACCATCGTAATCTCGAGTACATCCGGGCAGCTAAGAGACTAAATCCACGTCAGGCTAGATGGGCCATGTTTTTTACTAGGTTCCAGTTTACCCTCACATATCGGCCAGGCTCCCAAAACACTAAAGCTGGCGCACTGTCTCGCCTCTATGATACCGAGGAACGGTCAGTAGAGCCAACTCCCATCATTCCATCGTCATGTCTCGTGGCACCGGTGGTTTGGGAGGTGGATGCTGAGATAGAGAGGGCCTCACGGTCAGAGCCGGCTCCTCCTAACTGTCCAGTTGGGACCAAGTACGTGCCGAGGGTGGTCCGGGACAAGCTGATTAGGTGGGCTCATACTCTTCCTCCTCGGGTCATCCTGGTATCAAGAGGACAGTGCAGAGTCTGAGAGGGAGATACTGGTGGCCCACACTAGCTAAAGACGTGAGATTTTATGTCTCCTCCTGCTCAGTGTGTGCTTAGAGCAAGGCTCCTCGGCACCTGCCTAGAGGGAAATTACAACTCTCCCCGCTCCACAACGGCCGTGGACACATTTATCGGTGGATTTTCTTTCCACCTTCCCCGTCCCGGGAAGTACTACGATCCTGGGCGTTGTGGATCGGTTTTCTAAGTCCTGTCGTCTCATTCCGTTGCCCGGTCTTCCTACGGCCCTGCAGACTGCTGAGGCTTTGTTTACCCATGTCTTCCGGCACTATGGGGTGCCTGAGGATATCGTCTCTGATCGGGGGTCCCCAATTCACGTCCAGAGTGTGGAGGGCGTTTATGGAGAGACTGGGGGTCTCGGTTAGCTTAACCTCAGGTTTTCACCCCGAGAGTAATGGGCAGGTGGAGCGCGTTAACCAGGATGTGGGCAGGGTTCTGCGGTCCTTTTGTAGGTATGTTCCATGGGCCGAACTAGCCCAGAACTCCTTACGCCACTCCTCTACTAACTTGTCTCCTTTTGAGTGTGTGTTAGGTTACCAGCCGGTCCTGGCTCCATGGCATCAGAGTCAGATCGAGGCTCCTGTGGTGGAGGAATGGGTACAGCGCTCCAAGGACACCTGAAAAGCCGCTCAGGACTCATTACGGTTAGCGGGAGAACGGCAGAAGAGGAGCGCTGACCAGCACCGCAGTGAGACCCCCGTGTTTGCACCGGGGGACAGGGTCTGGCTCTCGACCCGAAACCTGTCTCTCCGCCTGCCCTGTCGGAAGCTGGGGCCGCAGTGTGTGGGGCCGTTCAAAGTCCTGAGGAGAATAAACAAGGTGTGTTATAGGTTACAACTTCCTAGGTATTACCGTATTAACCCCTCGTTTCATGTGTCTCTCCTTAGGCCGGTGGTGGCTGGTCCCCTGCAAGAAGGTGAGGTGCCTGAGGTCCCTCCGCCCCCTCTGGACATCGAGGGGCCCCCGGCGTATACAGTTTGAGGCATTCTGGATTCTAGACGCCGGGTGGGGGGCCTACAGTACCTCGTGGACTGGGAGGGGTACGGCCCGGAGGAGAGATGCTGGGTTCCGTTGAGGGACATTTTGGACCCTTCCCTCCTGAGAGATTTCCACCGCCTCCACCCGGATCGCCCAGCACCTCGTCCTCCGGGTCGTCCTCGAGGACGGTGGCGGCGCGCTGCGGGAGCCGCGCGTCAGGGGGTGGATACTGTCACGACTTCTGCCGAAGTTGGCTCTCCTGCCCGTTCAGGCGGTGCTCGGCGGTCGTCGTCACAGTCCTATTAGCCACTACCGATCCCTTTTTTGTGTATTTGTTGGTTTTGTCTAATTGGTTTCACCTGTGTGTTGTTTAGTTAATTAGTGTCTGTATTTAATGTAGGTTGTCCCTGCCTTGTTTTGTGCGGGATTGTTTATTTTGTCATTCATTTTGTCTGTCGGTGTTTTGTGTTTCTTATTCTCCGGTTAGTCTTTATCCTGTGTTGGATAATTTCACCCTGTGTGTATTTGGGTTGAACGTTGTTTATTTTGTTCACCGGAGAATAAAACTTTATATCGCTATCTGCTCTCTGCGCCTGATTTTACATTTACATTTACATTTAAGTCATTTAGCAGACGCTCTTATCCAGAGCGACTTACAAATTGGTGAATTCACCTTCTGACATCAGTGGAACAGCCACTTTACAATAGTGCATCTAAATCATTTAAGGGGGGGGGTGAGAAGGATTACTTTATCCTATCCTAGGTATTCCTTGAAGAGGTGGGGTTGCAGGTGTCTCCGGAAGGTGGTGATTGACTCCGCTGTCCTGGCGTCGTGAGGGAGTTTGTTCCACCATTGGGGGCCAGAGCAACAGTTTTGACTGGGCTGAGCGGGAACTGTACTTCCTCAGTGGTAGGGAGGCGAGCAGGCCAGAGGTGGATGAACGCAGTGCCCTTGTTTGGGTGTAGGGCCTGATCAGAGCCTGGAGGTACTGCGGTGCCGTTCCCCCTCACAGCTCCGTAGGCAAGCACCATGGTCTTGTAGCGGATGCGAGCTTCAACTGGAAGCCAGTGGAGAGAGCGGAGGAGCGGGGTGACGTGAGAGAACTTGGGAAGGTTGAACACCAGACGGGCTGCGGCATTCTGGATGAGTTGTAGGGGTTTAATGGCACAGGCAGGGAGCCCAGCCAACAGCGAGTTGCAGTAATCCAGACGGGAGATGACAAGTGCCTGGATTAGGACCTGCGCCGCTTCCTGTGTGAGGCAGGGTCGTACTCTGCGGATGTTGTAGAGCATGAACCTACAGGAACGGGCCACCGCCTTGATGTTAGTTGAGAACGACAGGGTGTTGTCCAGGATCACGCCAAGGTTCTTAGCGCTCTGGGAGGAGGACACAATGGAGTTGTCAACCGTGATGGCGAGATCATGGAACGGGCAGTCCTTCCCGGGAGGAAGAGCAGCTCCGTCTTGCCGAGGTTCAGCTTGAGGTGGTGATCCGTCATCCACACTGATATGTCTGCCAGACATGCAGAGATGCGATTCGCCACCTGGTCATCAGAAGGGGGAAAGGAGAAGATTAATTGTGTGTCGTCTGCATAGCAATGATAGGAGAGACCATGAGGTTATGACAGAGCCAAGTGACTTGGTGTATAGCGAGAATAGGAGAGGGCCTAGAACAGAGCCCTGGGGGACACCAGTGGTGAGAGCGCGTGGCGAGGAGACAGATTCTCGCCACGCCACCTGGTTGGAGCGACCTGTCAGGTAGGACGCAATCCAAGCGTGGGCCGCACCGGAGATGCCCAACTCGGAGAGGGTGGAGAGGAGGATCTGATGGTTCACAGTGTCGAAGGCAGCCGATAGGTCTAGAAGGATGAGAGCAGAGGAGAGAGAGTTAGCTTTAGCAGTGCGGAGCGCCTCCGTGATACAGAGAAGAGCAGTCTCAGTTGAATGACTAGTCTTGAAACCTGACTGATTTGGATCAAGAAGGTCATTCTGAGAGAGATAGCGGGAGAGCTGGCCAAGGACGGCACGTTCAAGAGTTTTGGAGAGAAAAGAAAGAAGGGATACTGGTCTGTAGTTGTTGACATCGGAGGGATTGAGTGTAGGTTTTTTCAGCAGGGGTGCAACTCTCGCTCTCTTGAAGACGGAAGGGACGTAGCCAGCGGTCAGGGATGAGTTGATGAGCGAGGTGAGGTAAGGGAGAAGGTCTCCGGAAATGGTCTGGAGAAGAGAGGAGGGGATAGGGTCAAGCGGGCAGGTTGTTGGGCGGCCGGCCGTCACAAGAAGCGAGATTTCACTTGGAGAGAGAGCGGAGAAAGAGGTCAGAGCGCAGGGTAGGGCAGTGTGAGCAGAACCAGCGGTGTCGTTTGACTTAGCAAACGAGGATCGGATGTCGTCGACCTTCTTTTCAAAATGGTTGACGAAGTCATCTGCAGAGAGGGAGGAGGGGGGGAGGGGGAGGAGGATTCAGGAGGGAGGAGAAGGTGGCAAAGAGCTTCCTAGGGTTAGAGGCAGATGCTTGGAATTTAGAGTGGAAGAAAGTGGCTTTAGCAGCAGAGACAGAGGAGGAAAATGTAGAGAGGAGGGAGTGAAAGGATGCCAGGTCCGCGGGTTAGGCGAGTTTTCCTCCATTTCCGCTCGGCTGCCCGGAGCACTGTTCTGTGAGCTCGCAATGAGTCGTCGAGCCACGGAGCGGGAGGGGAGGACCGAGCCGGCCTGGAGGATAGGGGACATATAGAGTCAAAGGATGCAGAAAGGGAAGAGAGGAGGGTTGAGGAGGCAGAATCAGGAGATAGGTTGGAGAAGGTATGAGCAGAGGGAAGAGATGATAGGATGGAAGAGGAGAGAGTAGCGGGGGAGAGAGAGCGAAGGTTGGGACGGCGCGATACCATCCGAGTAGGGGCAGTGTGGGAAGTGTTGGATGAGAGCGAGAGGGAAAAGGATACAAGGTAGTGGTCAGAGACTTGGAGGGGAGTTGCAATGAGGTTAGTGGAAGAACAGCATCTAGTAAAGATGAGGTCGAGCGTATTGCCTGCCTTGTGAGTAGGGGGGGAAGGTGAGAGGGTGAGGTCAAAAGAGGAGAGGAGTGGAAAGAAGGAGGCAGAGAGGAATGAGTCAAAGGTAGACGTGGGGAGGTTAAAGTCGCCCAGGACTGTGAGAGGTGAGCCGTCCTCAGGAAAGGAGCTTACCTCCACCCACCTTGATTAGACGTGACAATGACAGCCAAAAATCTTTGTGCCAACACTGTAACTATATGTTAGTGCTATTTCATACAGTTCTACATCTTTATTTGCAGAATGTGGAAGAAATGACCAAAGATTGAGAATGTGCCTAACATAGGCATAGACAATGCTTTCTCCGAATGTGACATACATACATACGATGGAAGGTCCACCAGGACTGGGGGACAAAGGTGATGTTTAGTATTTCTCGATGCACACTGGGATACCTGTGTGTCTATCTATGGAATAACCATTTCTGTCTGTTAGATGATTATCTGTAGGGTACAGAAAGGGACCCCCCCTCTCCCCATAGACTCAACATGGGATTTTCATCTGAATTTGAATGTCATTTATGTCACACCCTGACCTTATTTATCTTTGTTTTCGTTATTTATTTGGTTAGGTCAGGGTGTGACAAGGGTAGTGTGTTTAGTTGTTGTATTGTCTTGGGGGTTTTGTATGTTTAGGGGTTTTTCTAGTCTAGGTTTTTTTTGTCTATGGTTGCCTAGATTGGTTCTCAATCAGAGGCAGCTGTTTATCGTTGTCTCTGATTGGGAACCATATTTAGGTAGCCATATTCCTTGCGTATTTTGTGGGTTATTGTCTATGTGTAGTTGCCTGTGTCAGCACTCAGTTGATTATAGCTTCACGTTCGTTTTGTTATTTTGTAAGTTTGTTTAGTGTTTCTTCATTTATTAAGGAGTATGTATTCGTATCACGCTGCGCCTTGGTCTCCTCCTTACGACGAATGTGACAGAATAATGCACCAAACCAGGACCAAGCAGCGTGAAAGGGAGGAACAGCGCTTGGTGGAAAAATGGACCTGGGAGATGAGTGGGTGACAACCTGGGAGGAGATAGAGTGGTGGTTGATCAATCCAGGGAGAGTGCCAGAGCCTGGGATTCAATGGACAGTGCGGGGAGGGATACAGGAGAATGGAGGAACGGCGACGATTTTTTTGGGGGAGGTACACGAAGAGATTGGCTGAGTCAGGTAGGAGACCTGAGCCAACTCCTCGTGCTTACCATGGGGACTGTGTAACTGGTCAGGCACCATGTTATGCAGAGATGCACGGTGTCTCCAGTGCTCTATTCTAGCCCGGTGCGCTCTATTCCAGCTCCTAGCATTGGCTGGGCTAGAATGGGCATCCAGCCAGGAAGGAGGGTGCCAGCTCAGCGCTCTTGGTCTCCATTATACCTCTTTGGACAAGGATATCCTGCGCCGGCTCTGTGTACTGTGTCTCCGGTGAGTCTGCACAGCCCAGTGTGTCCTGTGCCAGCGCCCTGCATTTGCAGAGTGAAAATAAACATCCAGCCAGGATGGGTTGTGTCAGCTCTACAGTCCAGAACTCCAGTGCGCCTCTACAGTCCAGTATGTCCTGTTCCTCCTCCCAGCACTCGCCCTGAGGTGCGTGTCACCAACCCGGTACCACCAGTACCGGCACCACGCACCAGGCCTATAGTGCGCCTCGGCAGTCCAGTACGCTCTGTTCCTCCTCCCCACACTCGCCGTGAGGTGCGTGTCCCCAGCCCAGTACCACCAGTGCCGGCACCACGCACCAGGCCTACAGCACCTAACAAATCAACGCTATTGGACTTCATTCTAATGAATACCCCCCCACAAATACACATAGACTGGGATATTCTTTAATGATGTCAGTGATCACTGTGCAATGGCCTGTGCTAGAAATACAAAAATGACCAAAGGCAAACCCCGTTATATTTAAAAAACAAACATTTTAGACAGTTTGATGAGGAAGCGTTCTTACATGATCCGTACCATAATATTGACAGAGTAAGTCTGATTCCTGATGTTGACACTGCCTGGGACAATTTTTATATGAAATTTGGGACCATTTGTGATAAGCATGCCCCTGTGAAGAAATTAAGGATCAGTGGAAGGGACAGTCCCTGGTTTTCAGAAAACTTGGCAGAATTAAGACAAAAACGGGCTGGCTTAGGCACCCCCGGTTCCATCGGCGGCGGAATCCACCCCGACGTCACCAACAACAAACTCCTGGACCGGCTGCGTGAACAAGAACTGATGATCCGGCTGAGGCCCGATGTGGGATGGGCGCCATCTGAGCCAACCGGGTCAAGGAAACCTCTCGAGCCAGCTAGGGCGTGGAAGCCCGACGAACTGGCTAGGCACCCCTGGTACCATCGGCGGCGACCCAGAGCAGAAGTAGCCACCAACCGGAATGCAAGTACAGGTGTGCGTAATAGATGGCAGGAGTGCGTGATGCAGGGCAGCCTGGTGCCCTCAAGAGCCAGGGGGGGAGATCGGGAGCAGACGTGATAGGCTCAAGCTAGATATACAAATGCTTATGTTGACTGCTCCTTCAGAGCACTAAGAAACAAATGTACAGGATTGATCAGGAAGTCCAAATCAGATTACTATTTAAATGAAGTCACAGAGAACCTAAACAACCCTACCAAGTTCTGGAAGCTGATCAAATCAGTGTCAGGTTCTAATGTATCCGCTGGCCTTCCTCATCATTTAATGATGGATTCTAATGAAGTAAAGAATAAAGCCAATATTGTAGGGGGTTTTAGCAAGGACTTCATATGTGCTGGTTCAGATTTTGATAATGGTGGGGCCCAGGCCACTAATGTAAGCTGTGTTACAGTCAACTATGATATAGGCCCTCATGTGAACTTTGAGCCTGTTTATTATACTGAGGTCTATAAAGCACTAAAGGCACTAAATAGTCTGCAGGTCCTGACAACCTTGTTAAAACCTCTTAGAGATCGGGCTACTTTTTTCAACATTCTGTTAAAAATCGCGCAACATTTCAACGTCCTGCTACTCCTGCCAGGAATATAGTATATGCATATGATTAGTATGTGTGCATAGAAAACACTCTGAAGTTTCTAGAACTGGTTCAATGGTGCCTGTGACTATAACAGAACGAGTTCCGTGGTCAAAATCGCAAGGAAACCTGATCACAAAATCGACGGAGAAAAAATCAATCCGACAGTCTATGTATTGTCTATTGGAAGGAAAAATACTTAAGGGTGAGATTACAGTTCCTACAGCTTCCACACGATGTCGCCAGTGTTGTGATTTCGATTCAACTAAATCCTTGGTCATCTGAGTAATAGCCACATCCGGTTTTCAGGTCCACAGCTGTGAAAAATGGAACCGAAAAGCTGGCTACGTTTCCCAAACTTGTACCTATTGAATACAGATCGCTCCGTGATCAATTTGATCGTTTATGACTAATTATGTATAAATTTCATTCAGGGTGTACTAATCAGAATACAATTATGGTATTGTTTATGTACTAATTAAAATACTAAATGTTACTGTATATGTATGAAATTTCTTATCTGATCCCAGTACTGAAGTGAATGTGGTCAAGAGTATAGTAACAATGACGGTCTGTTCCTTTGTACAAATGAATGAACTATCTCCAGATGGCAGGGACGGACTGTCTAGAATGCGGATTTACACTGACTGAACTTGGCTTCAGGCGAGGAGGGAAGGCTCGAGAAATATAGGGCCTCTCTACCAGTGTCATGAAGAGATAGAACATTTAGAAAACGCTGACATCATTTTCAGTTTATAACCTGTGAAAAACTGTGTATATAAGGAGTACTCTCTTGAATGAAACGCTGTTACCTGACTTTTAAGACCGGGGCTCTGTTCATTCTTATAGAATAATAGGGTCTTACAAACCCTTCGAATGCATTGACAGAGTATTTCATTCTGATTGGGAAACAATACAGAGGAATTTAGAATTCCTTCAACAAACCTGGACCCCTACCTCTTAAAGATAGCAGCTGGTATTATTACTGAACCTGTGGCTCACATTTTCAACTTCAGTCTCTTGACAAACTCCATACCCAGCATTTAGAAATCAGCTTATGTCCTCCCACTGCTAAAGGGAGGAGATCCCTCAGATGCTAATAACTATCGTTCTATCTCTAAACTCCCTATCCTGGACAAAGTCAATGAATCCCTAGTGAACTCACAGTTAAAACATTTCTTAATGGAAAAGAACATACTGAGCGGGGTTCAGTCTGGCTTTAGATCGGGGTACAGCACCACAACTGTAGCTATGGTAAATTACATCATAAATGCACTTGATAAAAAGCAACATTGTGCTGCTCTGTTTGTTGATTTATCAAAGGCCTTTGATTAAGTTGACCATGAATTGTTGCTAGCGAGACTCAGAAACATTGGTCTCAGTGAAGGGACAGTACATTGGTTTAGGAACTATCTTTCTGACTGAACACAATGTGTATATGCTGACAATCACAAGTCTAGCTTTCTTGAGATTAATAGAGGTGTACCCCAGGGTTCCATTTAAGCTCCTTTGTTGTTCTCAATATTTTTTAATGATTTGGAAAATGTGATTCAACCATCTACATCTACTATATACAGATGACACAGTCATATAATCATGTGCTCCTTTTCTGGTTCAGGCTGTTGAAGAGCTCCAGACTGCTTTTCAGTCACTGCAGGCCTCCCTTTATGGTCTCAAACGTCTTGAATGTACATAAAACTAAATTCATGACCTTTACCAGAGGTAGAACTCCAGAGAACTTTAACATTGTCACATCTGGTGGCTTATCCATTGAAAGTGTCATCCTATAAATACCAAGGTATATAGTTGGATGACAAGTTGTCTTTTAAAGTTCATGTGCATAATCTTGTGATAAAGCTTAAATTGAAATTTGGTTTTTATTTCCATAATAAGGCTTGCTTCCCACTTATGGCTAGAAAGAAGCTTGATCAGGCCACTTTTCTCTCTTTAACTGATTATGGTGACTTGTTGTATATGCATGCAACCTTACAGAGACTGGACTCTGTTTATCATGCATCCTTGCTCTTTATTACAAATGCCAAGTCACTCACCCACCATTACACCTTGTACCAAATGGTAGGTTGGACCTCTCTTTATAGGCGCAAAAAGATACATTTGTTGTGCGTTCATCTACAAAGCCCTTTTGGGTAAACTCCCTCTTTACCTCTGTAGTCTAGTCTCCTTCACCACCAGCAGTTAACATACCCGGTCAGATGGTGGTTGCTACCTAAAGTCCCCAGGACATTCACAGTATTAGGCAAGACTGCCTTCTCTTCATGTGCACCAGAGGCATGGAATAATCATCGATATAAACAACCACTCCCTGCCCATGCAGGTCCCTGAGAATCTCGTCTACAAAGGATTGGAAAACGGCTGGAGCATTCTTTAACCCATACGGCATGACGCAGTACTCATAGTGGCCTGATGTGGTACTAAATGCGGTTTTCCACTCGTCTCCCTTCCGAATACGCACCAGACTATACGCGCTCCTGAGATCCAATTTTGTGAAGAACTGCGCTCCCTAAAATGATTCCACCTCCGTAGCAATGAGAGGTAGTGGGTAGCTGAACCCCACTGTGATGACGTTTAGACCTCTATAATCAATACACGGACGCAAACCTCCCTCCTTTTTCTTCAAAAGAAACTCGAGGAGACGGGTGAGATGGATGACCGGATGTACCCCTGTCTCAGAGACTCCGTGACATATGTCTCCGTAGCCAACGTCTCCTCTTGGGACAATGGGTACACGTGACTCTTGGGAAGCGCAGCGTTTACCTGAGATCTATCGCACAATCCCTTCCCGGTCGATGTGGTGTTAATTTAGTCGCCTTCTTTTTACTGAAAGTGATTGCCAAATCGGCATACTCGGGGGGAATGCACACCGTGGGACCCTGGTGTGGACTCTCCACCGACGTGGCACCGATGGAAACTCCCAGACACCTTCCAGAACACCTCTCTGACCACCCCTGGAGAACCCCCTGTCTCCACAAAATTTTAGGATTGTGCCAGGCCAGCCAGGGAATCCCTAGCACCACTGGAAACGCAGGTGAATCAATAATATAGAGACTGATACGCACCCTATGATTCCCCTGCGTTACCATGTCCAGTGGAACCGTGGTCTCCCTGACCACCCCTGACCCTAATGGCCGGCTATCTAGGGAGTGCACGGGAAAGGGAGAATCTATCTGCACAAGCGGAACACCTAATTTAAGAGCGAGTCCGCGATCCATAAAGTTCCCTGCTGCGCCTGAATCGACTAGCGCCCTATGCTGGGAAGAGAAAAATGTAAGAAAAAAAATCAAGACAAACATATGACCAACAGGGGGTTCTGGTTCTGGGTGAGTTTGGTGCTGACTCACCTGGGGTGATCGAGAAGTGTTCCGCCTGCCATCTCTACTCCCAGACGGACCCCCCCAGCACCGATCGGCCGTGTGTCCTCTCCGACCACAGCTGGTGCAGGGGAGCCTCCTCCTCCGGTACCCTCGGCACAGCCCCTCCCAACTCCATCATAATGGGAGCGGAGGTGCTGGGTGGTGGAACACACAGGACCATCTCCGAACGCCCGCGGGCAGCCAGCAGATTGTCCAGTCGGATGGACATGTCAATCAGCTCATCCAGGGAAAGAGCGGTGTCCCGACACGCTAGCTCCCTGCGGACGTCCCCCCGGAGACTACACTGGTAGTGGTCGATAAGGGCCCTGTCGTTCCACCCAGATAATGCTGCCAAGGTCCGGAACTCCAAAGCGTAATCCTGGGCGCTCCTCTTCGTCTCCTGCCTGAGATGGAATAGTCATTCTCCCGCCGCTCGGCCATCTGGAGGGTGGTCAAACACGGCGCGGAAACGGCGGGAAAACTCTGGGTAGTGCTCCTTCGCTGAGTCTGAGCCATTCCAGACTGCGTTCGCCCACTCCAGAGCACGACCCGTGAGGCAGGAGATGAGGACATTCACCCTCTCCGCTCCCGAGGGAGTGGGTCTTACGGTGGCCAGGTACAGTTCCAGCTGGAGTAAGAACCTCTGGCACCCCGCCGCCGCTCCATCATAAACCCTCGGGAGCGTAAGACGGAGAGCGCTGGAGCCGGGGGATGGGGAGTCCTGAGCTGGGAGAGCCGAAGGTGGAGAGAGGAGACCACTTCTCTCCCATCGGTCCATTCTCTCCATCACCTGATCCATAGCCGTTTCGATCCGATGGAGAACGGTGGTATGGAGTAGGACCCGTTCCTCTATCGATGGGAGAGGGTTGGCCGCTGCTCCTGCTGACTCCATTCTTTATCCGGTGCGGGATTCTGTAAGGTCCTGGGTGTCGTGAGGGTGAAATCAGGCGCAGGAAAGCAGAGTTCAATAAACTGCTACTTTAATGCACACACGGTGAACTACGGTCAACCCACTTACGGGTGCTCAAACCAAATGCTCCAGACACAGGGAAACAAAAACAGTCTTGCACTAAATACACAAACATGTACATCTAATGCAAACACCAGGGTTACAATAATCAATCCCGCACAAAGAACCAGGCGGGCCGGCTGACTAATAAAGCCTCACTAATTATACCCAACTCAAAACAGGTGTACTCAATAAACACATAAGGAGGGGGAGAAAATAATCAGTGGCAGCTAGTAGGCCGGCGACGACGAACGCCGAGCCCCACCCGAACGGGAAGGGGAGCCACCTTCGGTCAGAGTCGTGACAGGTCTAGTTACAGTTTTGACTTAAATTGGCTTCCAAAACTATGGCAAGACTTGAAAAAATGGCTGTCTAGCAATGATCAACAACCAACTTAATAGAGCATGAAGAATTTAAAAAAGAATAATGTGTAAATATCTTACAATCCATGTGTGCAAAGCAGTTATTAGAGACTTATCCAGATGGATTCTAACTCAGGGGTGGGAGTTATGTAAAAGAGATTTTGGTATTTCATTTTCAATATATTAGAAATAAATTCTATAAACATGTTTTCACTTGGTCTATTATGGGGCAGTGTGTGTCGACGAAAAACATATATTTAATCCATTTTGAATTCAGCCTGTAACACAACAAAATGTGGAATAAGTTAAAGCACTGTATGTATATTTTCATGATATTTACACACAACAATACCTCAAGATTTTCTTTTCAATTTTAGGTTAAATGTTTTCCAAACATATGTGAGTTTGTTTCCACCTCCAACCATGAACTCTCTGCCCTCGTCATAGGTAATTACTCATTGTCACATCCATATTCTCATCTCAGCTGGATGTATTCAAGTTCAAATTCACTTCTGGTGTGCAGGCCCTTTGGTCTGGGTACATGTATGCTTCGAAACCTGTCTTCAACTTTCTTATGTTGTCTCCTCCTAAACTTTCTCCCACGCTGTTTGTAATCTTTTTGAATGAAGCACTTTTTTATCTTTAAAAATTCAAAGAAATTCACTTCTGGGAGTTATGTTGTAGAGCACAGGATCTGAAAAGAATATCAATCAATATCAATCATTCCACCTCATTATAACTTGAAAAGAACGTGTTTACCTGAAAAACAGCAATTAATCCAGTATATTTTATATGTGCAGAGGCATAAACAACGGTCTACATGAAATAGAATTTGTCTGTTCTGTATAACTATCTGGAGGGTGATGAGTCATCTTTCAAGGTTAACAATCTGTTATGTGTGTGAGTGTCTGTTTCTATGTATGTGTGCTGTGTGCATGTTTGTGTGTATGCCTGTCTGTAAGAGTGTAGGTACGCTCATATATTTGTGCTTTGCATGCTTAATTGATATAACCGAATGAGTCACTCAGGACTTTGAAACAACACGCCCAGGATGCGTTCTCCCGTCCACCAACATTGAGCAGCAGATGAGGAAGATCAAGGAGGTGTGTTGAGATGGGAAGGCCAGGAGGGTCCTTTCTAATAAGAACAGGCCTCTGCTGGTGACCGGAGGGATGGACAGGGTGCTGCGTCTGTGGAACCTCTATGTCCCTGGGTGAGGGAACACATAGGAAACTCATGTTCAGGAGAGCTACTGGGTGTGCAGGCTTTTCATCCAGCCCTGCAGTAAGGCACCGACATTGGTAAAGGGACACTCTGTTGCTGTTCTCTAACAGGAAGCACACCGGAGTGTTATTGGGACACTCTGCTCCCGTCGTCTACCTCTTCATCTCCTCAGAGGAACCATATATTCTCTGTCTCTATGGACAACACTGCCAAGATGGGACACCATTTAATGCTCCTCCAAACTAGAACTTATCGGCTGACTTTCCTCATAATTGGTCTTCTGTTGAGATAAGTCCACATTGTAGGCCATCATTTTGGTAGATGCAGCTATAGGCCAGAATCCAAAATGAATGGAAAGATGAGCACCATGTAATGTAATCCAGATTTGTGGTGCTCATCTTTTCCATGCATTTGGGGTTGAAAACTTGAGGCATACAGCTGGATCTACACAACCGATAGCGAGGGATATGAACTCATTTTGACCCTAGACTACTTTTGAGGTCAGAAAACATCTGATAAACTTGGACTTTGAAGTGTAATGTTCCTTTTAATAACTGGTGACTGTCTGTCTTTCAGATCTGGGCTATCCAAGACCATCTCTGGTCAAAAGTAGTGCACTTTATTGGGAATAATGTGCCATTTGTTACCATTAGGGTGCCACAAATAAGGGAATATACTGTCAAATTTGCCCCTGGGAATTAATAAATCATATTCGTTCAACTAAAGCAGGGATAGGCAACTTTTATTGTGGTGGGGGCCACAAAAAAACCAAACTCATCATGACGGGCCGCAGTGCCCCTGTTACGGGCAGGGGAGAAATAATCACGAGAGTGATACGGTGTTGTATTCTCAATTCAACTTTTAGTTCAATCATTTTACAAAAGTAACACATTACAAAACAACAGAAAAACCATTATACAAATAACACAGCAAAATATCTTATTAACAACGCACATGTTCATTCACAATCGACATAAAATGGCAGCTTCTCTCAGTACGATGCTATTCTTCGCTACAACCGAGCAGGGCTCATATTACTCTCTTCAAACTTAACTCTAACTTCCTCAAGATGTTACTAAGACACACCTTAAACACTCTTGACATGTTAGCGAGTTACTTTAAAATTACTCTTTTTTTTAATCATCATAAAGTACCTGAAAACCTGGGGCGGCAGGGTAGCCAAGTGGTTAGAGCGTTGGACTAGTAACCGGAAGGTTGCAAGTTCGAATCCCCGAGCTGACAAGGTACAAATCTGTCGTTCTGCCCCTGAACAGGCAGTTAACCCACTGTTCCTAGGCTGTCATTGAAAATAAGAATTTGTTCTTAACTGACTTGCCTAGTAAAAAAACAAAGGAGAAATAATCACGAGAGTGGTACGGTGTCGTTTTTTCAATTCAACTTTTAGTTCAATGAGAAAAGACCGCGATTTTCCCAGGAATATGGGTGGAGACCAGAGCAATCGATCTCCGGCTCATAGATTAAGAGCATTTTGTAGATCACAGATTAACACTTTTAGGCACCACAAAATAAAGTAATCAACATAATGTTTACACATTACTCTCACAATTCGTACCCTTTGTACACTTGATGGATTTGAACTTTAACACAATTATATGAATGTTATCAATCTCTATCAACTAATACTGAATGCATCTTTTTAACCTTAGATCCTCACATACTATGAACTTGGCTATGAATATTTCCTTTAACCTGTCACACCCCCACCTGGTGAGCAAAACATTTTAGCGGCCCCCCTTGCGACAGTGAAGATACATCTTTTTGGGGCCCTCGGGTCTAGAGAAAATGTTGCTATTTTAAAGCCAATTTGCTGCAATTCTATACATTTTGCCATAGGTCGGAGAGAAGATTTAGCAGTTTTATAACTCATTTCATGCATTTCAACAAATTTTGTTATGGGTGGAGAGAAAATAAAATGTTACAGCTAATTTCCTGCAATTCTAAACATTTTGCTGTAGGGTGGAGGCAAATGTTTGCAGTTTTAATATGACAACTGGCCCCACAAGTTTAGATAGCTGGCCGCTAGGCTAATTCAGTGATGGCTGATGCACAACCTAATTTCGAAATGTCACCTTGTGTAATTCTTTTATTCTAACTCTTCTATTCTAAGTTGAGACCCCGACGTGATTCCAAAAACACATATACAATTGGAGTTTGCTATTTAAAAGAAGCATTGCCTGATGTGAACCATGGCTCGAACAAAAGAGATCTCAGAAGGCCTAAGATTAAGAACTGTTGACTTGCATAGAGCTAGAAAGGGTTACAAAAGTATCTCTAAAAGCCTTGATGTTCATCAGTCCAAGGTAAGACAAATTGTCTATAAATGGAGAAAGTTCAGCACTGTTGCTACTCTCCCTAGGAGTGGCCGTCCTGCAAAGATGACTGCAAGAGCACAGCGCAGAATGCTCACTAAGGTTCTGGAACATGCTAACATCTCTCTTGACGAGCATACGATACGTAACACACTAAACCAAAATGGTATTCTTGGGAGGACACCATGGAAGAAGCCACTGCTGTCCCCCCAAAAATTGCAGCACGTCTGAAGTTTGCAAAAGAGCACTTGGATGTTCCACAGCGCTACTGGCTAAATATTCGGTGGACAGATTACACTACAGTTGAGTTGTTTGGAAGGAACACACAACACTGTGTAGAGAAAAAATGGCACATCACACCAACATCAAAACCTCATCCCAACTGTAAAGTATGGTGGAGGGAGCATCGTGGTTTGGAGCTGCTTTGCTGCCTCAGGGCCTGGACAGCTTGTTATCATCGATGGAAACATTAATTCCCAAGTTTATCAAGACATTCTGCCGGAGAATGTATTGCTATCTGCTGTAAAGACATGAAAACGTATAATTGTTTGTGTGTTATTAGTTTAAGCAGACTGTACATACATACACACACATACAGTGGGGCAAAAAAGTATTTAGTCAGCCACCAATTGTGCAAAGTCTCCCACTTAAAAAGATGAGAGAGGCCTGTAATTTTCATCACAGGTACACTTCAACTATGATAGACAAAATGAGAAAAAAAATCCAGAAAATCACATTGTAGGATTTTTGAATGAATTTATTTGCAAATTATGGTGGATTTTTTTTCTCATTTTGTCTGTCATAGTTGAAGTGTACCTATGATGAAAATTACAGGCCTCTCTCATCTTTTTAAGTGTGAGAACTTGCACAATTGGTGGCTGACTAAATACTTTTTTGCCCCACTTTACATACATACACACTGAACAAAAATATAAACACAACATGCAACAATTTCAAAGATTTTGCTGAGTTACAGTTCACATAAGGAAATCAGTCAATTGAAATAAATAAATCAGGCCCTAATTTATGGATTTCACATGACTGGGAATACAGATATGCATCTATTGGGTGACAGAAAACCTTTAAAAAAAGGTATGGATGTGGATCAGAAAGCCAGTCACTATCTGGTGTGACTACCATTTGCCTCCTGCAGCGCATAGAGTTGATCAGGCTGTTGATTGTGGCCCGTGAAATGTTGTCCCACTCCTCATCAATGTCTGTGCAAAGTTGCTGGATATTAGCAGGAACTGGAACACGCTGTCGTACACTTCGATCCAGAGCATCCCAAACATGCTCAATGGGTTACATTTCTGGTGAGCATGCAGGTCATAGAAGAACTGGGACATTTTCAGCTTCCAGGAATTGTATACAGATACTTATGACATGGGCTGTGCATTATCATGCTGAAACATGAGGTGATGGCTGCGGATGAATGGCACATTCAATGGGCCTAGGATCTTGTCATGGTATATGTGCATTCAAATTGCCACCGATAAAATGCACTTGTGTTTGTATCTTATGCCTGCCCAACCATAACCCCACTGCCACCATGGGGCAATCTGTTTACAACATTGACATCAGCAAACCGCTCGCCCACACAATGCCATACACTCTGCATCTGCCGAGTACAGTTGAAAGAGCACAATTATCCAGTGTGTCAGTGGCCATCAAAGGTGAGCATTTGCCCACTGAAGTCAGTTACCACGCCGAACTGCAGTCAGGTCAAGACCCTGGTGAAGACGACGAGCACACAGATGAGCTTCCCTGACACGGTTTCTGACAGTTTGTGCAGAATTCTTCGGTTGTGCAAACCCACAGTTTCATCAGCTGTCCAGATGGCTGGTCTCAGACGATTTCTCAGGGGAAGAAGCCGGATGTGGAGGTCCTGGGCAGGCGTGGTTACACGTGGTCTGCGGTTGTGAGGCCGGTTGGACGTACTGCCAAATTCACTAAAACAACATTGGTGGCGGCATATGGTAGTGGAATGAACATCACATTCTCTAGCAACAGCTCTGATGGACATTCCTGCAGTCAGCATGCCAATTGCACGCACCCTCAAAACTTGAGACATCTGTGGCACTGTGTTGTATGACAAAACTGCACATTTTAGAGTGGCCTTTTATTGTCTCCAGCAGAAGGTGCACCTGTTTAATCATCATGCTGTTTAACCAGCTTCTTGATATGCCACACCTGTCAGGTAGATGGATTATCTTGGCAGAGGAGAAATCCTCACTAATAGGGAAGTAAACTAATTAGTGGACATTTTTAATGAGAAATAAGCTTTTGTAAGTATGAAACATTTCTGGGATCTTTCATTTCAGTTTATGAAACATGGGACCCACACCTTACATGTTGTGTTAATATTTTTGTTCAGTTCTAAAAATATATCTAAAAATTGGTTTGCGGGCCAACAAAGGGCTCCCATCCCTGAACTAGGGCAACATGAGACAGAAATATACTAGGATTAAGTACATAGGGTAATATACAAGGATTAAATACATAGGGTAATATACTAGGATTAAGTACATAGGGTCATATACAAGGATTAAACACATAGGGTAATATACTAGGATTAAGAACATCGGGTAATATACTAGATTAAGTACATAGGGTAATATACTAGGATTAACACATAGGGTAATATAGTAGGATTAAGTACATAGGGTAATATACAAGGATTAAATACATAGGGTAATATACTAGGATTAAATACATAGGGTAATATACAAGGAATAAATACATAGGGTAATATACTAGGATTAAATACATAGAGTAATATACTAGGATTAAATGCATAGGGTAATTTACTAGGATCAAGTACATAGGGTAATATATTAGGATTAAGTACATAGGGTAATATACTAGGATTAAATACATAGGGTAATATACTTGGATTAAATACATAGGGTAATATACTAGGATTAAGTACATAGGGTAATATACAAGGATTAAATACATAGGGTAATATACTAGGATTAAGAACACAGGGTAATATACTAGGATTAAGTACATAGGGTAATATACTAGGATTAAGTACATAGGGTAATATACTAGGATTAAATACATAGGGTAATATACAAGGATTAAGTAAATAGGGTAATATACTAGGATTAGGTACATAGGGTAATATACTAGGATTAAGTACATAGGGTAATATACTAGGATTAAATACATAGGGAAAAATATTGACAGATTTAAAAACCCATGTGTTAATCAAAGCAATGTTTCTATTTTAAGTAATTCGCTCTCCTCACTCCTTCCGTTTGTCATCTCTTCTCTTCAACATCACTTCTCCTCAACATCTCTTTCCTCTCTCCTCTTCACCTTTTCTCTCTTTTCTCCTGACCACCTCTCTCATCTCTTTTCCTAACCATCTTCCTCTCCTCTCTCCTCCTCAACATCTCTCTCCTATTTTCTCCTCCAGGCCCCAGCCCAAGGAACATCTGATCGTGTCTCAGCTGCACCAAAGGATCCGTGAGTTTCAAGTCATTCTCTCTCCTCGGAACCCTATCTTTTCCCCCTCTTAAAAAAAGGGGTGGGGGGGAATGAACTTTAGTTTCGTAGACTTTATTTCAGCAGTTGGGAAGGTAAGTGGGAGACAGGTAGAAGGAGAAGGACAGAATGGAAAGACATAATGGAGTCGGCTATATACACTAGGGCCCAGATTCACAAAACATTCCTAATTGTCTTATTAACTGCTATCTTTTTCCTTAACTACAGACCCATGAAGAAAGTTAAGCAAAGTTGCTGTTACTCAAAAAGGTTCGTGCTCTATTTCTTATGTTTCTTCTTAAGCAAAAAGTTAATAAAACATTTGATTCTTGATAGCTAAACTCATGGAAGCAATTGAACATGTTTAATTCACTCATAAACTTCATCTGAAAGTTTCAGTGTTGCTTATTTTAAAACAAAGAACATGTTTTAGAACAGTAATCTCTGTAGAAAATATGTTAACATGATTGCCATTGCTAGCTAGATAGCTGAATTGGTTGCCTAGCAACAAACATCTTATTAAGAAGATATTTGAGAAGTTTGTAAGAAAATCATGAAATCTTAAGATATTGTTGAGGAATTGCACTTATGAATTATCTTATGTCATTTTTCTCCTTAAGAAGCTTCTTAAGTTTTTGCATAAGGAGTGTTTTGTGAATCCGGGTCCAGTACTCCAAACTCGGGCGCTGAGGCCCTTTCACCCAGAACATAATTTCTGCAAAATGCTGCAGTAGATACTGGTCCCACAGACAGAATTACGGACATTTTTATAAGCAAATTCATACTTACTTTTGGTTGCTAGAGACGCGACCCAGTCGTTCTTTCAATTAGTTTGATATTTACAGACACAATCCAGTGGTTCGTTCTTTATGTTCTGTTGCCATGCTCAGTGGCAACATTATTATCCTTGCTTGCTGCTAGCAAGCCAACTTGTTATTGCTACACAGTCAGTACCTTTGCAGTCAGAATAACAGCAATGTTTATTACGTTGCATTTGTTTAAGCTGTTTGTCCCACTTTTATACCACAACATTGTTGAATACTCATTTTTGATTGGCTGGAAAGGCATTCGAGAATGAATATTAAAACCAGATAAAGCGACAGTTGAAAGAGATATCGGGACAGTTGGAAAAGATATCGGGACAGTTGGAAAAGATATCGGGACACCTTGCACTGATGATGCAACAATATGTACATACACATGCATACGTATGTCACGTTCTGACCTTAGTTCCTTTATTATGTCTTTGTGGTAGTTTGGTCAGGGCGTGAGTTGGGGTGGGTAGTCTATGTTCTTTTTTCTATGTAGTATTTATGTGTTTGGCCTGGTATGGTTCTCAATCAGAGGCAGGTGTCATTCGTTGTCTCTGATTGAGAATCATACTTAGGCAGCCTGTTTTCCCCATTTTAGTTGTGGGTGATTATTTTCTGTCTCTGTGTCTTCACCAGACAGAACTGTTTCGTTTTTCGTCCGTTCTCCTTGTTATTTTGTTTTTGGTGTTCAATGTTAATAAATTATCAACATGGACACGTACCACGCTGCATATTGGTCCGATCCTTCATACACCTCGTATGACAAATATTGTTACAGAATCACCCACCACAACTGGACCAAGCAGCGCGTGGTAAACAGGAGCAGAGGGTTCTGGACTCCTGGACATGGGAGGAGATTTTGGACAGAAAGGGACCCTGGGCACAGGCTGGGGAATATCGCTGCCCCCGGGAAGAGCTGGAGGCAGCCAAAGCCGAGAGGCGGCATTATGAGGAGCTAACATTATGAGGAGCTAACACGGCTGGCAAGGAAGCCCGAGGGGCAGCCCCAAAAATCTCTTGGGGGTCTGTTCCGGTCTGTTCCACCCCGCCGCACTGGCCGGGCTACGGGGAATATCCAGCCAGGACAGGTTGCGCAGGCTCGGTGCTCGAAACCTCCAGTGCGCCTCCACTGTCCAGTCCATCCGGTGCCTCCTTCACGCACCAGGCCTCCGGTGGCAGCCCCATGCACCAGGCTGTCTCTCCGTCTCCTCCCTCCAGGTGCTCCCTCCTGTCCAGCGCTTCCAGGTGCTCCCGCCTGTCCAGCACTTCCAGTCTTCCTCCTGTCCAGCGCTGCCAGAGTCTCCCTCCTGTCCAGCGCTGCCAGAGCCGCCCGTCAGTCAGAAGCTGCCAGAGTCGCCCGTCTGTCCTGAGCTGCCAGAGTTGCCCTTCACTGCGGAGCTGCCAGAGTCGCACCTCACTCCGGAGTCTCCCATCTATTTGGGACCCGCTGCAAGGGTCCCCAGTCCGAGGTCGGCGGCGAGGGTCGCCGCTCTAAAGACGTCACTGAAGCGGGCAAAGAAGCGGGCAAAGACTATGGTGGAGTGGGGTCCACGTCCCGCCAGAGGCGCCACTGCACACCCTTTAGTTTGTCCATTTTCATCTCACACGATTTTACATACATTTTTCAAACTTTCTAATTTCAATAGCTTCTTGGTCATGTGACCTACTGACCTCTAACAAGGTTTAGAATATGCACTGATACCCTTATAAATTGCACACATTTTTGTTTGTCCTTTTTCATCTCAGGTGATTTTAAATTAATTTTTCAAAATGTTACATTTCAATAGCTCCTTGGTCATGTGACCGACTGACCTCAGTCAAGGAACAGAATGTACACTCAGTGGGCCTACACATCTGTTCATTTTCTCACACGATTTTACATTAATTTTCCTGCTCTGCCCCCCTGAAGGACAGTGTCACTCACACACCTATTCACTTAGTCCTTCTCCCTGGGGCCTTCCTGACCTTCATGCAGGCCCACATTGACCTGGTGACCTCTGACTCTGGCCTCTAGGTCTACACTCCCTGCCCGCCTGCCTGTCCTCTCCCTGGGCTTGAGAGTGTATTGCTTACTCCCTGGAACTACAGACCTCCAGGCCTCCACACCTACTCTCCCTACCCCTCTCAACACCCCTCTCCCTTGGCCTTATAGAGTATAATTTACTCCCTGGAATCACTAAGACATCTATAGTCCTGCTGTCAGGAACCCTGTGTACCTGGTAACCCTAACAGGCTCTGTGCACCTGGTAACCCGAAACAGGCTCTGTGCACCTGGTAACCCGAAACAGGCTCTGTGCACCTGGTGACCCGCATACTTTTTTCCGTACTCCAACCTCCACAGCCTGAGCTCTGCCCCCAGCCCCCAAGTCTGGCCGACCCTGCTCGGACACTGAGTGCATGTGGCCTCCTAACCCGTAAGTAAAGATGGAGGATGGTGGAGGAAGATGACTTCCGTCCCCGACAAAAGCTTGGATCAAGGGCTGACTTTCAACAGATCGCAGCAAGTGACCTGCTCTGCTACGTACAAAACCTTGACCCAGAATCAGGTCGTCTACGAGTGATTTAGTACCAGGTTCCCCACAAACATGCAGTGCACATCAGGAGAGGGGCGGCAACTCATCCGACCGCATACCAACCCCTGCCAAAAGAGGCCAACCAAAGATCCGCACCGCTACAGTATCGTTGGGTTTAGGGGTGATTCTGACGTAGAGGCATTCAGTCATAATCCCACAGATGGTAGCCAGCACCATTAGCTCCTCAGCCAAGCACATACACCAAATGTCTGAACCTGTGGTTCCTCTCGTACTGAACAGGATTACCACAGGTGGGTACGCTCCTTTGAATTTCATCAAGCTGACATTCAGTGATCTGTGCCCAGTGGGAACCTAGGCTTCTTCGTCCGTTTTATGGGTCTGCAGTAAATCAATGGGCGTGGATGGTACTACCCACATCAGATGTAGGCCTCCCTCCCCAGACAAGCTGGAGATGCCTCTCCCCACTTCATAGGTCATGAGCCAGATCATTACATTTACATTTACATTTAAGTCATTTAGCAGACGCTCTTATCCAGAGCGACTTACAAATGCAATGGCCTATCATTGCGGGGCCAATGGGGTTTAGTCTCTGCCTCAAGTCTAGTGAGCGTAGTGGAGACCTCTCCGACTGCAATGTGTGGTGTCTCACACTCAGGCAAGACTGAGGCCTGAGGCCTGGCATGTGCCTAATGGTAAGGAACATGCCATCTCCACTACATGCTCGAAGGAGCGTGGAGGAGAGCTATCACATAGAATGTGTAGAGTCCCGCACCCAGGCGGACCTGAGACCTGGCAGTGTCCATAACCGCTAAGCACATTCCATCTCAATTTAGTGCTCCACTGTTAGCGGGTCCAGCCCGAAGCCAGCATTCGATTCAAACCTTTGCGGTTTAGAGTTATATAAGTATACAGGGGACGAGTGTTTAAATATTTTTCTGATTGTTGCCAGTAGTACACTTTCATCAGCCGTCTCCCAGGATTTAACTCCCACCTCCCAGCCAAAGCCAGGTATGCGTTCAAGCCATCATTCTCAGATTGGCTTCCTGTCAAGGTCAGGATTCTTTACAAGAGCCCAGCAGCAAATCATTGAATCTTTTTTTTGTGGAACCACCCTCACATTTTCATGCTTGACCAAAAGCCCCATATTCCAGGACCGACTGCCGACTGCCCCCTTCCGTAAACGATCAACAACCGTCACCATCTGCAGGTAACTCCCGTTTGGTTTGCATTGTTAGCGACACCTGAAAACAGCTGACATACAGGAGGGGATTGGAAGAGCCCTGATAGAGGGCTGCCTCGTTATCTCCCTTACCCCCCTGTACTAACATGCTAGAGACAGTTTGTCTCCTAGCCATTGGAGAGACACCCTCAAACATGTGACACACAGAGTAGGGGTTGGAAAGAGCCCTCCAAGGGCTATGGTACTATTTATCCTGAAGTTATGGATCTGACTTTGCCGTCTTCCTTTACCTCCCCTGTCTTCTCAGCCGGACCGGGGTTTTGTTCGACCTGAAGGCACCTTTTGCTCCAGTTTGATCGCCCGTATTCGACTTTATTTCTGGAAGCATGGACCCCCAATTTCCTGGGCTAACAACTCCTTAAGAGGGTCATAGTTACTCCCTCCGTCTACCTGCGCTTCATAGAATTTCTTCATAATCACTGAGCAGAAATCACATCGCGTCAACACCCACCTTGGGCTTTCATGATGCTTTGTTTTAATGAAATTCCCCTGGTTCTCACCAGCTCTAAGTCAGCTGCTTGGCGCCGGCCGAGACTACCAGCCGGAGACCTCGCATGAACGTAGCTGGGTAGATCCGCGAGAGGGGCCCGGCGTGCGTCCAGAGTCGATGCCGCCAACAGCCGGGAAACCAACCCCCCACCGGTTCGCCTTCGGCCCGCCGACCGACACCACCCGACAAACCCCCACATGCAGCCCCTTGCGAGACCACGCACGAGAGACCGTGAGATGGTCCGCACAACGAACTTCCAACGGTGGCGAGAGAAGGGCGAGGGAGCGACTGCTCCCCCAGCCGCGGCTCAAGCCCGACCAACCCAGCCCTTAGAGCTAATCCCATTCCAGGGCGCCCTGCCCTTCACAAAGAAAAGAGAACTCTCCCATGGCTCCCGTCAGCTTCTCCAGGATCGGTCGTATTACCGCACTGGACGGCGCCCGTCTCAGCTGGTCCGTGGACATTCTGAAGTAGCTTGAGGTCAGTAGGTCACATGAGGTGTGCAATGTGAAGGGTATGCAATGTGTAGACCCACTAATTGTTCGGTTTGAACCTTGTTAGAGGTCAGTAGGTCACATGATGAAGGAGCTATTGAAATTCGAAAGATTACAAAATTCATGTAAAATTGTGTGAGATGAAACTGGACAAACTAAAGGGTGTGCAATGTGTAGGCCCACCGAGTTCACATTCTGAACCTTCTTTGAGTCCAGTAGGGCACATGACCAAGGAGCTTTTGAAATTAGAATGTTTACAAAATTCATGTAAAATCATCTGAGATTAAATTGAAATGTGTACGCCCAACTAGTGTACATTCTGAACCTTGTTAGAGGTCAGTAGGTCTGCCATTACCTGTATGACCTTTGACCCCAAAGGAATAAGGTATGTGATGGTATTTGAGGTATTTTTACTGAATTATTACCGAATGGAAGTTATTAGTAATAATTAATATTGATGAAGATTGTGCACTGCAGAAGGTATTTTGTTTGTATTTGTGCATTTGTATTGTGGTGTTAGTCTTATTTGTTCAAAATAAAACTTCTAAAATAAATGTGTTTGAATAAATGTTGGAAAGAAAGAATTAAGATGAATCTTCCTCATTACAGACTGGTCACCGGGGGGAGAGATGGCTTTCTAAAGATCTGGAACATTAACAATGGTCAGTGTGTGAAGATATGAACAAGGGTGAGTACATTCTAATTCATATCTCACAGTATAAAGGTGGTGTTAGGAGCATTACAGACTGGTCACCGGGGGGAGAGATGGCTTTCTAAAGATCTGGAACATTAACAATGGTCAGTGTGTGAAGATATGAACAAGGGTGAGTACATTCTGATTCATATCTCACAGTATAAAGGTGGTGTTAGGAGCATTACAGATTGGTCACCGGGGGGAGAGATGGCTTTCTAAAGATTTGGAACATTAACAATGGTCAGTGTGTGAAGATATGAACAAGGGTGAGTACATTCTAATTCATATCTCACAGTATAAAGGTGGTGTTAGGAGCATTACAGACTGGTCACCGGGGGAGAGATGGCTTTCTAAAGATCTGGAACATTAACAATGGTCAGTGTGTGAAGATATGAACAAGGGTGAGTACATTCTATTTCATATCTCACAGTATAAAGGTGGTGTTAGGAGCATTACAGACTGGTCACCGGGGGAGAGATGGCTTTCTAAAGATCTGGAACATTAACAATGGTCAGTGTGTGAAGATATGAACAAGGGTGAGTACATTCTAATTCATATCTCACAGTATAAAGGTGGTGTTAGGAGCATTACAGACTGGTCACCGGGGGAGAGATGGCTTTCAAAGATCTGGAACATTAACAATGGTCAGTATGTGAAGATATGAACAAGGGTGAGTACATTCTATTTCATATCTCAGTATAAAGGTGGTGTTAGGAGCATTACAGACTGGTCACCGGGGGGAGAGATGGCTTTCTAAAGATCTGGAACATTAACAATGGTCAGTGTGTGAAGATATGAACAAGGGTGAGTACATTCTATTTCATATCTCACAGTATAAAGGTGGTGTTAGGAGCATTACAGACTGGTCACTGGGGGGAGAGATGGCTTTCTAAAGATCTGGAACATTAACAATGGTCAGTGTGTGAAGATATGAACAAGGGTGAGTACATTCTATTTCATATCTCACAGTATAAAGGTGGTGTTAGGAGCATTACAGACTGGTCACCAGGGGATAGATGGCTTTCTAAAGATCTGAACATTAACAATGGTCAGTGTGTGAAGATATGAACAAGGGTGAGTACATTCTAATTCATATCTCACAGTATAAAGGTGGTGTTAGGAGCATTACAGACTGGTCACCAGGGGGAGAGATGGCTTTCTAAAGATCTGGAACATTAATTAATGGTCAGTGTGTGAAGATATGAACAAGGGTGAGTACATTCTAATTCATATCTCACAGTATAAAGGTGGTGTTAGGAGCATTACAGACTGGTCACCAGGGGGAGAGATGGCTTTCTAAAGATCTGGAACATTAACAATGGTCAGTGTGTGAAGATATGAACAAGGGTGAGTACATTCTGAATCATATCTCACAGTATAAAGGTGGTGTTAGGAGCATTACAGACTGGTCACCGGGGGGAGAGATGGCTTTCTAAAGATCTGGAACATTAACAATGGTCAGTGTGTGAAGATATGAACAAGGGTGAGTACATTCTAATTCATATCTCACAGTATAAAGGTGGTGTTAGGAGCATTACAGATTGGTCACCGGGGGAGAGATGGCTTTCTAAAGATCTGGAACATTAACAATGGTCAGTGTGTGAAGATATGAACAAGGGTGAGTACATTCTGAATCATATCTCACAGTATAAAGGTGGTGTTAGGAGCATTACAGACTGGTCACTGGGGGAGAGATGGCTTTCTAAAGATCTGGAACATTAACAATGGTCAGTGTGTGAAGATATGAACAAGGGTGAGTACATTCTAATTCATATCTCACAGTATAAAGGTGGTGTTAGGAGCATTACAGATTGGTCACCGGGGGGAGAGATGGCTTTCTAAAGATCTGGAACATTAACAATGGTCAGTGTGTGAAGATATGAACAAGGGTGAGTACATTCTAATTCATATCTCACAGTATAAAGGTGGTGTTAGGAGCATTACAGACTGGTCACCAGGGGGATAGATGGCTTTCTAAATATCTGGAACATTAACAATGGTCAGTGTGTGAAGATATGAACAAGGGTGAGTATATTCTATTTCATATCTCACAGTATAAAGGTGGTGTTAGGAGCATTACAGACCGGTCACCGGGGGGAGAGATGGCTTATTAAAGATCTGTAACATTAACAATGGTCAGTGTGTGAAGATATGAACAAGGGTGAGTACATTCTAATTCATATCTCATAGTATAAAGCTGGTGTTAGGAGCATTGCAGTGTTTTTTTGTCTCTGTTATAATCTGCATAAGATGATTTGGTAACACTTTACTGTTGCCCCCTTATGTATGGATTCATAACGCCGTTATTACACCTATTTAAGACATAACAGCCATCATAGTAATTTTAAACAACGGCATAAGCCATTATAAAGGTAACTATAACTGCCATTATAGATGACTGTCTAGTTTGTTTTTGTCCCTTATGTCAACTGCCTCCATGACACAGGCTATATCACCACTAATGTGCTATAATATAACATGAACATTTCACACAGATGGGGAGTCCAACGAGGTGTGTGACTGCACCTACCTGACAGTCCCCAGAAACATGTGACTAGAACCAATGATGGATGTGACAACTGTTGATTTGAGAGGAATAATGATTCATCTTAACCTTGTGTTATACATTTTTCCAGGTATGTGATGTCTGTTGGATGGGGCAGCAGGTTTGACGTCTACTTTGTGAGTATAGATGTGAAGAAAGACTATCTCTACGAGCCAGAAAGGCCACATCTTTTCCAAATGAATGATTTACCCACTCCACTGACCCTTCTTCCCGTTAGAACTTATTCAACTTTATTGCCTTGAGATCCCATTTTCATTACCTTCTGCATTGGCTTCGCCAGAGCAGAGACTGCCTGAGGGTCTGCACCGGTAGTCATGCCAAGTTCAAAGCGTTTCAAGATTATGACTTCACAAAACACATGAGACGATCTTTGAAAATCCTTCAAGAGTATATTCTGAGTTTATTATCAGCGAGGAATATAAACGTCCCTAATAAGCTTGCCTGCATCTTTACTCTTCAAAGTGTATTACGTATGTATGGCAGTCTTTGATTGTTTCCTTGGTTACCAATTTACCATGTAGCCTATCTAACCTCGCGATCACATCTGTTTAAAAAATACCTCTTCTTCTCCTCTGTACCTCTGCATAAGAGACTGGTTTAAAGGAAGATGAGGTCTAGGTGATAGGTTCTGAAGAATTGACTTACTATACAATTCCATACTGCATAGCACTTCAGTGACACTCACACCCTTCCAGGCCTGTAATTCCTCCCACAGAGCCCTCAAATCCACCTTTGATTCTGAGAGCATCGAGAACATCATAGGAGATGGTTTTCAAAGACGGTCATTTCCCTCTCAATAAGTACCCTCTGTACCCACTGTTTGATAAAATAACAAATACCACGTGACTATGAGGCATAGTAATCTCGTTCCCAGCCACTTCCATCAACATTGCCTGGGGACAAGGTCAGAGGCACAGAGAACAGAGCCGTAGAGATGGCAGCCCACTTTACTAAGTCACAAAAAGGGCATCAGAGGGATCCAGTTAGAAATACACACATGCCTCATCTCATTTCTACTCTTCAACAATAGACGGCTGGTTGAAGATCCTCATTTCAAAATGATGACTGCATGCCCTGTATGTTTCCATGCTAGGATTCACCAGAAGGGCCTCACTACCTTCAGAAGCCTCGGCCCTCATGGCAGGACGATCTGGTGAATAAGGAATGAATGAGGAACATGAATAGGGAACTAGACATGCAATGCCAATCAGAATATGTAGGGCTAATCTGAGTGCTTATGTCAGGGGCTGACCTCTAGAATCAGGCCCTCCCTGCCCATATAGTTGTATTAATTGTGATCTAAAAGGCTAAACGTGTCAGGATTTGGCCAGGGTTGTTCCGGGTTTTGGTCAGTAGATGTCCCCATTGTGCTTTTTGTCCCTATGTTTTTCCCTTGATCCCCATTATTATTTGCACCTGTGTCTCGTTTCCCCTGATTGTATTTAAACCCTTTGTTTCCCTCAGTTCTGTGCTCTGTGTTTGTATGTTAGCACCCTGCCCTAGTGTTCTGTGTGCTCTTGTCGATTCCGGGTGAAGTTCTTGTGGTATTCTGTTTTTTGTTTTTGTTTATTTTTGGTGAGTTTCTTTTGAGGTCTTTTTGTGTTTTTCCTACCACCTTTTGGATTTGCCATTTTTTGTATTTTAGGATTTTTTCTTTATTAAATACACCGTCTTAAGTACTGCTGTGTCTGCCTCATCTTCTGGGTTCTGCTGTCTATTCGTGGCTCAGTTGGTTAAGTGACTGTTTCTCACTCCGGAGACCCAGGTTCGAAACCGGGTCCTGACAAAACAGATCCTAAATCAGCTCTCCTACTTTACGGCCCCAGTTGTCTTTGATATACTACTGCAAGTCATGGATAGGGAGCTCCAGTCCATAAGGGTTTTCTCCTTTGCCTTGTACCTAATCATGCCACTGATTCATCCATCATGTCACTGATTCTTCCATCATGTCACTGAGTAGTACACATTTGAGTTCTAAGGTCTAATGATTTAAATTTGACACTGATTTGAAAGAACGCACCAAAAACCTACAGACACTCAGACACTCAGAGGACTGCCCATTCCTGCTGTCGATCATTCAAGCTCTTATTGGCCAATGATGTAGAGCTGGCAGGGACGAATAAAGATACATTTAATAGAATACAATACAATAAAATTATAAATAGATAGAAAATAATAATATAATTGAATGGTCTTCCTGTACTGTCCCGAGAGGTGGGGCCACATAGAGGACCAGTGTCTCACGTCCCTCCTGGCCACCAGCAGCTACCACGGGGAGGTCTTTGTGTGGAACCTGGTCTCTGGACACATCCAGTGTCACTTTGCCAGCCCGCTGCCACCTGACTGCTGCCATGCCCAAGGTCAGATCACACTATCAAACCTGAGTGGTTCACCTGCACGCCATAGAGTGAAGCTCAATTTTTAATGAACCTTTTATTTAACTTGTCAAGTCAGTTAAGAACAAATTCTTATTTTCTTATGTCGATATAGGACTCGTTTTACCGTGGATATAGATACTTTTGTACCTGTTTCCTCCAGCATCTTCACAAGGTCCTTTGCTGTCGTTCTGGGATTGATTTGCACTTTTGCACCAAAGTACGTTCATCTCTAGGAGACAGAACATATCTACTTCCTGAGTGGTATGACGGCTGTGTGGTCCCATGGATGAACCAGACTTGTGGTCTACATTTTTTTTTCTGAGGTCTTCGCTGATTTATTTTGATTTTCCCATGATGTCAAGCAAAGAGGCACTGAGTTTTTGAAATATATCCACATATATCCACCTCCAATTGACTCAAGTAATGTCAATTAGCCTATCAGAATCCACATATATCCACCTCCAATTGACTCAAGTAATGTCAATTAGCCTATCAGAATCATCTCACAAAATAATGGCTTCAAGGAGGATAAATTATGTGGATATATTGAAGCAACATCTCAAGACATCAGTTAAAGTTAAAGCTTGGTCGCAAATGGGTCTTCCAAATGGACAATGGCCCCAAGCATACTTCCAAAGTTGTGGCAAAATGGCTTAAGGACAACAATGTCAAGGTATTGGAGTGGCCATCACAAAGCCCTGACCTCAATCCTATAGAAAATTTGTGGGCAGAACTGAAAAAGTGTGTGCGAGCAAGGAGGCCTACAAACCTGACTCAATGACACCAGCTCTGTCAGGAGGAATGGGCCAAAATTCACCCAACTTATTGTGGGAAGCTTGTGGCTACCTGAAAAGTTTGACCCAAGTTAAACAATTTAAAGGGAATGCAACCAAATACTAATTGAGTGTATGTCAACTTCTGACCCACTGGGAATGTGATGAAAGAAATAAACGTTCAAATAAATCATTCTCTCTACTATTATTCTGATATTGCACATTCTTAAAATAAAGTAGTGATCCTAACTGACCTAAAACAGGGAATTTTTACTAGGATTAAATGTCAGGAATTTAAACTGAGTTTAAATGTATTTGGCTAAGGTATACGTAAACTTCCGACTTCAACTGTATATGTGTCACGGCTGGCTGAAGGACTGGACCAAGGTGCAGCATGGTAAGCGGACATTTGAACTTTATTTAAAAATGACCCCGACAAAACGAAGAACCAAAATCCAACCGTGAAGCAATGAACATTGGGATTGCAAACAGAGGAAGTTTGTCAAAGGTAAACAATTTATGTTATTGCAGTTTGTGATTTTGTTAGCCTGTGCTGTTTTTTATGGGGCTCTATCTCAGATAATCGCATCGTATTCTTTCGCAGTAAATCCTTTTAAATCTGACAAAGCAGTTGGATAAGCAAGATGCTAGGCTTTCAAACATGTGAGACACTTGTTTTTTCATGAATGTTTAATATGACTATTTATGTAGCGATCACCGTATGTTGTCGATTCCCCTCATCCCGCTCCCGGTTTCGTGCGCAGAGAGGTTAACAAGCTCAGAGCAGTGGATCTCGGCCAGCTGGTGGGAGGCCACCGCTATAGCACAGGTAGTTAAGGCAATTGAGTGCTAAAGATGGCAGCAGTGTTATTTCCTTGTATGAATATGGAAATGCTACCAAAGTTTGAATAGACCAAAGAGATGACCACACCTTAGACTTGCACAAACAACAAGAAGGATGTCAGCTGTGGGATTCAAACCCACACCTCCAGAGAGACTGGAGCCTAAATCCAGACCACTGCCCATACTACCCTGTACCATAAACAACCCCACACTTTGTCACCTGTTAACTAAGCCTGCTAAGCTCCCATTAATTTCGGTCTCTTCTTTTTTCCTTTTTCCTTTTGTAGTCTTCATTTATATCATGTTGCTTTTTCTTCCTGTCTCAACACATTATTTCTTTTGCTGCTATGTCCGAAGAGCACATTTATAGAGCCATTTAACCTCTCTTGGGTAGGGGGCGGTATTTTCACGTCCGGGATGAAAGTCGAAACCCCGAGGACAAACCATCCCCAAAAAACTTTTCAGCCTTCCACTGTTTCCAATGGCTTTCATGCTTCTTATGAGTCAAAGTACTCCCAGATTGCAGTTCCTAGGGCATCCACTAGATGTCAACATTATTTAGAAAGAGTTTCAGGCTGGTTTTTGGGAAAATTAGCAAGAAGTTGTAGTTTTTCTAAGTGGCTCCCATTTTAGTGTAGTGTTTCCATGGGCTTGAGTGAAAGAGCGTTCTTGTTGTTTATCTCCGGTAATGAACATACTATTTTCCGTCTTAAATTGAATTGCTTATTTCAGTATTAG
>NW_027010071.1:0-35750 GCF_036934945.1 Oncorhynchus masou masou
TTCTGTGCAGCCGATGTGAATACCACTAGAATGTTCTGTGCAGCCGATGTGAACACCACTAGAATGTTCTGTGCAGCCGATGTGAACACCACTAGAATGTTCTGTGCACCCGATGTGAATACCACTAGAATGTTCTGTGCAGCCGATGTGAATACCACTAGAATGTTCTGTGCAGCCGATGTGAATACCACTAGAATGTTCTGTGCAGCGATGTGAACACCACTAGATGTTCTGAATAATACCACTAGAATGTTCTGTGCAGCCGAATACCACTAGAATGTTCTGTGCAGCCGATGTGAATACCACTAGAATGTTCTGTGCAGCCGATGTGAATACCACTAGAATGTTCTGTGCAGCCGATGTGAATACCACTAGAATGTTCTGTGCAGAATGTTCTGTGCGATGTGAATACCACTAGAATGTTCTGTGCAGCCGATGTGAATACCACTAGAATGTTCTGTGCAGCCGATGTGAATACCACTAGAATGTTCTGTGCAGCCGATGTGAATACCACTAGAATGTTCTGTGCAGCCGATGTGAACACCACTAGAATGTTCTGTGCAGCCGATGTGAATACCACTAGAATGTTCTGTGCAGCCGATGTGAATACCACTAGAATGTTCTGTGCAGCCGATGTGAACACCACTAGAATGTTCTGTGCAGCCGATGTGAACACCACTAGAATGTTCTGTGCAGCCGATGTGAACACCACTAGAATGTTCTGTGCACCCGATGTGAATACCACTAGAATGTTCTGTGCAGCCGATGTGAACACCACTAGAATGTTCTGTGCAGCCGATGTGAACACCACTAGAATGTTCTGTGCAGCCGATGTGTGCAGTCGATGTGAATACCACTAGAATGTTCTGTGCAGCCGATGTGAACACCACTAGAATGTTCTGTGCAGCCGATGTGAATACCACTAGAATGTTCTGTGCAGTCGATGTGAATACCACTAGAATGTTCTGTGCAGCCGATGTGAATACCACTAGAATGTTCTGTGCAGCCGATGTGAACACCACTAGAATGTTCTGTGCAGTCGATGTGAATACCACTAGAATGTTCTGTGCAGCCGATGTGAATACCACTAGAATGTTCTGTGCAGCCGATGTGAATACCACTAGAATGTTCTGTGCAGCCGATGTGAATACCACTAGAATGTTCTGTGCAGCCGATGTGAATACCACTAGAATGTTCTGTGCACCCGATGTGAACACCACTAGAATGTTCTGTGCACCCGATGTGAATACCACTAGAATGTTCTGTGTAGCCGATGTGAATACCACTAGAATGTTCTGTGCAGCCGATGTGAATACCACTAGAATGTTCTGTGCAGCCGATGTGAATACCACTAGAACCGTGTCTATTCCCTATATACAGCAGCATGACTATTCCCTATATACAGCAGAGTGCCTATTCCCTATGTACAGCAGCGTGCCTATTCCCTATATACAGCAGAGTGCCTATTCCCTATGTACAGCAGCGTGCCTATTCCCTATGTACAGCAGCGTGCCTATTCCCTATATACAGCAGTGTTCCTATTCCCTAAGTACAGAAGCGTGTCTATTCCCTAAGTACAGCAGTGTGTCTATTCCCTATATACAGCAGCGTGCCTATTCCCTAAGTACAGCAGCGTGTCTATTCCCTAAGTACAGCAGCGTGTCTATTCCCTATGTACAGCAGCGTGTCTATTCCCTATATACAGCAGCGTGACTATTCCCTATATAGAGCAGTGTTCCTATTCCCTATGTACAGCAGAGTGTCTATTCCCTATATACAGCAGCGTGTCTATTCCCTATGTACAGCAGCGTGTCTATTCCCTATATACAGCAGCGTTTCTATTCCCTATATAGAGCAGTGTTCCTATTCCCTATGTACAGCAGCGTGTCTATTCCCTATATACAGCAGCGTGTCTATTCCCTAAGTACAGCAGCGTGTCTATTCCCTATATACAGCAGTGTTCCTATTCCCTATGTACAGCAGCGTGTCTATTCCCTATATACAGCAGCATGCCTATTCCCTATATAGAGCAGCGTGTCTATTCCCTATATACAGCAGCGTGTCTATTCCCTATATACAGCAGCGTGCCTATTCCCTATATACAGCAGTGTTCCTATTCCCTATATACAGCAGCGTGTCTATTCCCTATGTACAGCAGCGTGTCTATTCCCTATGTACAGCAGCGTGCCTATTCCCTACATACAGCAGCATGCCTATTCCCTATGTACAGCAGCGTGCCTATTCCCTATGTACAGCAGCGTGCCTATTCCCTATATACAGCAGCGTGTCTATTCCCTATATACAGCAGCGTGTCTATTCCCTATATACAGCAGCGTGCCTATTCCCTATATACAGCAGCGTGCCTATTCCCTATATACAGCAGCGTGCCTATTCCCTATATACAGCAGCGTGCCTATTCCCTATATACAGCAGCGTGCCTATTCCCTATATACAGCAGCGTGCCTATTCCCTATATAGAGCAGTGTTCCTATTCCCTATGTACAGCAGCTTGTCTATTCCCTATATACAGCAGCGTGCCTATTCCCTATATAGAGCAGTGTTCCTATTCCCTATATACAGCAGCGTGCCTATTCCCTATATACAGCATCGTGCCTATTCCCTATATACAGCAGCGTGCCTATTCCCTATATACAGCAGCGTGCCTATTCCCTAAGTACAGCAGCGTGTCTATTCCCTATATAGAGCAGTGTTCCTATTCCCTATGTACAGCAGCGTGTCTATTCCCTAAGTACAGCAGCGTGTCTATTCCCTAAGTACAGCAGCGTGCCTATTCCCTATATACAGCAGTGTTCCTATTCCCTATGTACAGCAGCGTGTCTATTCCCTATATACAGCAGCATGCCTATTCCCTATATAGAGCAGCGTGTCTATTCCCTATATACAGCAGCGTGTCTATTCCCTATATAGAGCAGTGTTCCTATTCCCTACATACAGCAGCATGCCTATTCCCTATGTACAGCAGCGTGTCTATTCCCTATATACAGCAGCGTGCCTATTCCCTACATACAGCAGCATGCCTATTCCCTATGTACAGCAGCGTGCCTATTCCCTATGTACAGCAGCGTGTCTATTCCCTAAGTACAGCAGCGTGTCTATTCCCTAAGTACAGCAGCGTGCCTATTCCCTATATACAGCAGTGTTCCTATTCCCTATGTACAGCAGCGTGTCTATTCCCTATATACAGCAGCATGCCTATTCCCTATATAGAGCAGCGTGTCTATTCCCTATATACAGCAGCGTGTCTATTCCCTATATACAGCAGCGTGCCTATTCCCTATATAGAGCAGTGTTCCTATTCCCTATGTACAGCAGCGTGTCTATTCCCTATATACAGCAGCGTGCCTATTCCCTACATACAGCAGCATGCCTATTCCCTATGTACAGCAGCGTGCCTATTCCCTATGTACAGCAGCGTGCCTATTCCCTATATACAGCAGCGTGTCTATTCCCTATATACAGCAGCGTGTCTATTCCCTATATACAGCAGTGTTCCTATTCCCTATATACAGCAGCGTGACTATTCCCTATATACAGCAGCGTGTCTATTCCCTATATACAGCAGCATGCCTATTCCCTATATAGAGCAGTGTTCCTTTTCCCTATATACAGCAGCGTGTCTATTCCCTATATACAGCAGCGTGCCTATTCCCTATATACAGCAGCGTGCCTATTCCCTATATAGAGCAGTGTTCCTATTCCCTACATACAGCAGCGTGCCTATTCCCTATATAGAGCAGTGTTCCTATTCCCTATATACAGCAGCGTGCCTATTCCCTATATACAGCAGCGTGCCTATTCCCTATATACAGCAGCGTGCCTATTCCCTATATACAGCAGCGTGCCTATTCCCTATATAGAGCAGTGTTCCTATTCCCTATATACAGCAGCGTGTCTATTCCCTATATACAGCAGCGTGCCTATTCCCTATATACAGCAGCGTGCATATTCCCTATATAGAGCAGTGTTCCTATTCCCTATATACAGCAGCGTGCCTATTCCCTATATAGAGCAGTGTTCCTATTCCCTATATACAGCAGCGTGCCTATTCCCTATATACAGCAGCGTGCCTATTCCCTATATAGAGCAGTGTTCCTATTCCCTATATACAGCAGCGTGCCTATTCCCTATATAGAGCAGTGTTCCTATTCCCTATATACAGCAGCGTGCCTATTCCCTATATACAGCAGCGTGCCTATTCCCTATATAGAGCAGTGTTCCTATTCCCTATATACAGCAGCGTGCCTATTCCCTATATACAGCAGCGTGCCTATTCCCTATATACAGCAGCGTGCCTATTCCCTATATACAGCAGCGTGCCTATTCCCTATATACAGCAGCGTGCCTATTCCCTATATACAGCAGCGTGCCTATTCCCTATATAGAGCAGCGTGCCTATTCCCTATATACAGCAGCGTGTCTATTCCCTATATAGAGCAGTGTTCCTATTCCCTATATACAGCAGCGTGTCTATTCCCTATATACAGCAGCGTGCCTATTCCCTATATAGAGCAGCGTGTCTATTCCCTATATACAGCAGCGTGCCTATTCCCTATATAGAGCAGCGTGTCTATTCCCTATATACAGCAGCGTGTCTATTCCCTATATACAGCAGCGTGCCTATTCCCTATATAGAGCAGCGTGTCTATTCCCTATATACAGCAGCGTGCCTATTCCCTATATAGAGCAGCGTGCCTATTCCCTATATACAGCAGCGTGCCTATTCCCTATATACATCAGCATGCCTATTCCCTATATAGAGCAGTGTTCCTATTCCCTATATACAGCAGCGTGCCTATTCCCTATATAGAGCAGTGTTCCTATTCCCTATATACAGCAGTGTTCCTATTCCCTATATACAGCAGCGTGTCTATTCCCTATATACAGCAGCGTGCCTATTCCCTATATACAGCAGTGTTCCTATTCCCTATATAGAGCAGCGTGCCTATTCCCTATATACAGCAGCGTGCCTATTCCCTATATACATCAGCATGCCTATTCCCTATATAGAGCAGTGTTCCTATTCCCTATATACAGCAGCGTGCCTATTCCCTATATAGAGCAGTGTTCCTATTCCCTATATACAGCAGTGTTCCTATTCCCTATATACAGCAGCGTGCCCATTCCCTATATACAGCAGCGTGCCTATTCCCTATATACATCAGCATGCCTATTCCCTATATAGAGCAGTGTTCCTATTCCCTATATACAGCAGCGTGCCTATTCCCTATATACAGCAGTGTTCCTATTCCCTATATACAGCAGCGTGTCTATTCCCTATGTACAGCAGCGTGTCTATTCCCTATGTACAGCAGCGTGTCTATTCCCTATATACATCAGCATGCCTATTCCCTATATAGAGCAGTGTTCCTATTCCCTATATACAGCAGCGTGCCTATTCCCTATATACAGCAGCGTGCCTATTCCCTATATAGAGCAGTGTTCCTATTCCCTATATACAGCAGCGTGTCTATTCCCTATATAGAGCAGCGTGTCTATTCACTATATACAGCAGCGTGTCTATTCCCTATATAGAGCAGTGTTCCTATTCCCTATATACAGCAGCGTGTCTATTCCCTATATACAGCAGCGTGTCTATTCCCTATATAGAGCAGTGTTCCTATTCCCTATATACAGCAGCGTGTCTATTCCCTATATACAGCAGCGTGCCTATTCCCTATATACAGCAGCGTGTCTATTCCCTATATACAGCAGCGTGTCTATTCCCTATATACAGCAGCGTGCCTATTCCCTATATACAGCAGTGTGTCTATTCCCTAAGTACAGCAGCGTGCCTATTCCCTATATACAGCAGTGTTCCTATTCCCTATATACAGCAGCGTGCCTATTCCCTATATACAGCAGTGTTCCTATTCCCTATATACAGCAGCGTGTCTATTCCCTAAGTACAGCAGCGTGTCTATTCCCTATATACAGCAGCGTGTCTATTCCCTATTTACAGCAGCGTGTCTATTCCCTATATACAGCAGTGTTCCTATTCCCTATATACAGCAGTGTGTCTATTCCCTATATACAGCAGTGTGCCTATTCCCTATATACAGCAGTGTTCCTATTCCCTATATACAGCAGCGTGTCTATTCCCTATGTACAGCAGCGTGTCTATTCCCTAAGTACAGCAGCGTGTCTATTCCCTGTGTACAGCAGCGTGTCTATTCCCTAAGTACAGCAGCGTGTCTATTCCCTATATACAGCAGCATGCCTATTCCCTATGTACAGCAGCGTGTCTATTCCCTAAGTACAGCAGCGTGTCTATTCCCTATATACAGCAGCATGCCTATTCCCTATGTACAGCAGCGTGTCTATTCCCTATATACAGCAGCGTGTCTATTCCCTATATACAGCAGCGTGTCTATTCCCTATGTACAGCAGCGTGTCTATTCCCTATATACAGCAGCGTGTCTATTCCCTAAGTACAGCAGCGTGTCTATTCCCTATGTACAGCAGCGTGTCTATTCCCTATATACAGCAGCGTGTCTATTCCCTATATACAGCAGTGTGTCTATTCCCTATATACAGCAGCGTGTCTATTCCCTAAGTACAGCAGCGTGTCTATTCCCTATATACAGCAGCGTGTCTATTCCCTAAGTACAGCAGCGTGTCTATTCCCTAAGTACAGCAGCGTGTCTATTCCCTAAGTACAGCAGCGTGTCTATTCCCTATATACAGCAGCGTGTCTATTCCCTAAGTACAGCAGCGTGTCTATTCCCTAAGTACAGCAGCGTGTCTATTCCCTAAGTACAGCAGCGTGTCTATTCCCTATATACAGCAGCGTGTCTATTCCCTATATACAGCAGTGTGTCTATTCCCTATATACAGCAGCGTGTCTATTCCCTAAGTACAGCAGCGTGTCTATTCCCTATATACAGCAGCGTGTCTATTCCCTAAGTACAGCAGCGTGTCTATTCCCTAAGTACAGCAGCGTGTCTATTCCCTAAGTACAGCAGCGTGTCTATTCCCTAAGTACAGCAGCGTGTCTATTCCCTATATACAGCAGCGTGTCTATTCCCTAAGTACAGCAGCGTGTCTATTCCCTAAGTACAGCAGCATGCCTATTCCCTATGTACAGCAGCGTGTCTATTCCCTAAGTACAGCAGCGTGTCTATTCCCTATATACAGCAGCGTGTCTATTCCCTAAGTACAGCAGCGTGTCTATTCCCTATGTACAGCAGCGTGTCTATTCCCTATATACAGCAGCGTGTCTATTCCCTATATACAGCAGCGTGTCTATTCCCTATGTACAGCAGCGTGTCTATTCCCTATATACAGCAGCGTGTCTATTCCCTAAGTACAGCAGCGTGTCTATTCCCTATGTACAGCAGCGTGTCTATTCCCTATATACAGCAGCGTGTCTATTCCCTATATACAGCAGTGTGTCTATTCCCTATATACAGCAGCGTGTCTATTCCCTAAGTACAGCAGCGTGTCTATTCCCTATATACAGCAGCGTGTCTATTCCCTAAGTACAGCAGCGTGTCTATTCCCTAAGTACAGCAGCGTGTCTATTCCCTAAGTACAGCAGCGTGTCTATTCCCTATATACAGCAGCGTGTCTATTCCCTAAGTACAGCAGCGTGTCTATTCCCTAAGTACAGCAGCGTGTCTATTCCCTAAGTACAGCAGCGTGTCTATTCCCTATATACAGCAGCGTGTCTATTCCCTATATACAGCAGTGTGTCTATTCCCTATATACAGCAGAGTGTCTATTCCCTATATACAGCAGCGTGTCTATTCCCTATATACAGCAGCGTGTCTATTCCCTATATACAGCAGCATGCCTATTCCCTATGTACAGCAGCGTGTCTATTCCCTATATACAGCAGCGTGTCTATTCCCTATATACAGCAGCGTGTCTATTCCCTATATACAGCAGCATGCCTAGTCCCTAAGTACAGCAGCGTGTCTATTCCCTATGTACAGCAGCGTGTCTATTCCCTATGTACAGCAGCGTGTCTATTCCCTATGTACAGCATCGTGCCTCTTTTTGCCCATTTGGGACTTAATAAACCCTTAATTAACCCTGACCAGCCCTGAGCAGCCAGATACCCCTTCCCCCCCAACCTCCATCCAACAGGCTCTATCTATCCAGTTGCTCCAGCCTCAACCCATCCAGAGTGGTGGAAATAGCTCACATTGATCATCCAACAGGCTCTATCCAGCCTGTTGCTCCAGCCTCAACCCATCCAGAGTGGTGGAAATAGCTCACATTGATCATCCAACAGGCTCTATCCAGCCAGTTGCTCCAGCCTCAACCCATCCAGAGTGGTGGAAATAGCTCACATTGATCATCCAACAGGCTCTATCCAGCCTGTTGCTCCAGCCTCAACCCATCCAGAGTGGTGGAAATAGCTCACATTGATCATCCAACAGGCTCTATCCAGCCTGTTGCTCCAGCCTCAACCCATCCAGAGTGGTGGAAATAGCTCACATTGATCATCCAACAGGCTCTATCCAGCCTGTTGCTCCAGCCTCAACCCATCCAGAGTGGTGGAAAGTTGAAGCTCGCATCCGCTACAAGACCATGGTGCTTGCCTACGGAGCTGTGAGGGGAACGGCACCGCAGTACCTCCAGGCTCTGATCAGGCCCTACACCCAAACAAGGGCACTGCGTTCATCCACCTCTGGCCTGCTCGCCTCCCTACCATTGAGGAAGTACAGTTCCCGCTCAGCCCAGTCAAAACTGTTCGCTGCTCTGGCCCCCCAATGGTGGAACAAACTCCCTCACGACGCCAGGACAGCGGAGTCAATCACCACCTTCCGGAGACACCTGAAACCCCACCTCTTCAAGGAATACCTAGGATAGGATAAGTAATCCTTCTCACCACCCCCCCTTAATGATTTAGATGCACTATTGTAAAGTGGCTGTTCCACTGGATGTCAGAAGGTGAATTCACCAATTTGTAAGTCGCTCTGGATAAGAGCGTCTGCTAAATGACTTAAATGTAAATGTAAATGTAAATAGCTCACATTGATCATCCAACAGGCTCTATCCAGCCTGTTGCTCCAGCCTCAACCCACCCAGAGTGGTGGAAATAGCTCACATTGATCACCCAACAGGCTCTATCCAGCCTGTTGCTCCAGCCTCAACCCATCCAGAGTGGTGGAAATAGCTCACATTGATCATCCAACAGGCTCTATCCAGCCTGTTGCTCCAGCCTCAACCCATCCAGAGTGGTGGAAATAGCTCACATTGATCATCCAACAGGCTCTATCCAGCCTGTTGCTCCAGCCTCAACCCACCCAGAGTGGTGGAAATAGCTCACATTGATCATCCAACAGGCTCTATCCAGCCTGTTGCTCCAGCCTCAACCCATCCAGAGTGGTGGAAATAGCTCACATTGATCATCCAACAGGCTCTATCCAGCCTGTTGCTCCAGCCTCAACCCATCCAGAGTGGTGGAAATAGCTCACATTGATCATCCAACAGGCTCTATCCAGCCTGTTGCTCCAGCCTCAACCCATCCAGAGTGGTGGAAATAGCTCACATTGATCATCCAACAGGCTCTATCCAGCCTGTTGCTCCAGCCTCAACCCACCCAGAGTGGTGGAAATAGCTCACATTGATCATCCAACAGGCTCTATCCAGCCTGTTGCTCCAGCCTCAACCCATCCAGAGTGGTGGAAATAGCTCACATTGATCATCCAACAGGCTCTATCCAGCCTGTTGCTCCAGCCTCAACCCATCCAGAGTGGTGGAAATAGCTCACATTGATCATCCAACAGGCTCTATCCAGCCTGTTGCTCCAGCCTCAACCCATCCAGAGTGGTGGAAATAGCTCACATTGATATTCCAACAGGCTCTATCCAGCCTGTTGCTCCAGCCTCAACCCATCCAGAGTGGTGGAAATAGCTCACATTGATCATCCAACAGGCTCTATCCAGCCTGTTGCTCCAGCCTCAACCCATCCAGAGTGGTGGAAATAGCTCACAGTGATCATCCAACAGGCTCTATCCAGCCTGTTGCTCCAGCCTCAACCCATCCAGAGTGGTGGAAATAGCTCACAGTGATCATCCAACAGGCTCTATCCAGCCTGTTGCTCCAGCCTCAACCCATCCAGAGTGGTGGAAATAGCTCACATTGATCATCCAACAGGCTCTATCCAGCCTGTTGCTCCAGCCTCAACCCATCCAGAGTGGTGGAAATAGCTCACATTGATCATCCAACAGGCTCTATCCAGCCTGTTGCTCCAGCCTCAACCCATCCAGAGTGGTGGAAATAGCTCACATTGATCATCCAACAGGCTCTATCCAGCCTGTTGCTCCAGCCTCAACCCATCCAGAGTGGTGGAAATAGCTCACATTGATCATCCAACAGGCTCTATCCAGCCTGTTGCTCCAGCCTCAACCCATCCAGAGTGGTGGAAATAGCTCACATTGATCATCCAACAGGCTCTATCCAGCCTGTTGCTCCAGCCTCAACCCATCCAGAGTGGTGGAAATAGCTCACATTGATCATCCAACAGGCTCTATCCAGCCTGTTGCTCCAGCCTCAACCCATCCAGAGTGGTGGAAATAGCTCACATTGATCATCCAACAGGCTCTATCCAGCCTGTTGCTCCAGCCTCAACCCATCCAGAGTGGTGGAAATAGCTCACATTGATCATCCAACAGGCTCTATCCAGCCTGTTGCTCCAGCCTCAACCCATCCAGAGTGGTGGAAATAGCTCACATTGATCATCCAACAGGCTCTCTCCAGACTGTTGCTCCAGCCTCAACCCATCCAGAGTGGTGGAAATAGCTCACATTGATCATCCAACAGGCTCTATCCAGCCTGTTGCTCCAGCCTCAACCCATCCAGAGTGGTGGAAATAGCTCACAGTGATCATCCAACAGGCTCTATCCAGCCTGTTGCTCCAGCCTCAACCCATCCAGAGTGGTGGAAATAGCTCACAGTGATCATCCAACAGGCTCTATCCAGCCTGTTGCTCCAGCCCCAACCCATCCAGAGTGGTGGAAATAGCTCACATTGATCATCCAACAGGCTCTATCCAGCCTGTTGCTCCAGCCCCAACCCATCCAGAGTGGTGGAAATAGCTCACATTGATCATCCAACAGGCTCTATCCAGCCTGTTGCTCCAGCCTCAACCCATCCAGAGTGGTGGAAATAGCTCACATTGATCATCCAACAGGCTCTATCCAGCCTGTTGCTCCAGCCTCAACCCATCCAGAGTGGTGGAAATAGCTCACAGTGATCATCCAACAGGCTCTATCCAGCCTGTTGCTCCAGCCTCAACCCATCCAGAGTGGTGGAAATAGCTCACAGTGATCATCCAACAGGCTCTATCCAGCCTGTTGCTCCAGCCTCAACCCATCCAGAGTGGTGGAAATAGCTCACATTGATCATCCAACAGGCTCTATCCAGCCTGTTGCTCCAGCCTCAACCCATCCAGAGTGGTGGAAATAGCTCACATTGATCATCCAACAGGCTCTATCCAGCCTGTTGCTCCAGCCTCAACCCATCCAGAGTGGTGGAAATAGCTCACATTGATCATCCAACAGGCTCTATCCAGCCTGTTGCTCCAGCCTCAACCCATCCAGAGTGGTGGAAATAGCTCACATTGATCATCCAACAGTACAACGGTTTGATTTGTTTGATCGTAGCTAGCCAGCTACATAGCCGTCTTTGTATCTAAGACAATTGTGTAGCCTAGAGCGATTTTCTAGGTTAGCTGGCCAGCTATTGTCGTTCTTCTAACGTAGCTAGCCAGCTAGCCCCCGAATAGCAGCACTGTAGTAACTATTACAGTACAACGGTTTGTTTTGTTTGATCGTAGCTAGCTAGCTACATAGCCGTCTTTGTATCTAAGACAATTGTGTAGCCTAGAGCGATTTTCTAGGTTAGCCAGCCAGCTATTGTCGTTCTTTTAAAGTAACGGAACGCAATCAACCTTGCTAGCTAGCCAGCTAGCCCCCGAATAGCAGCACTGTAGAAACTATTACACTCGACGGAACGACTTGATTAGTGTAGTGTCAACATCGCAGCCACTACCAGCTAGCCTACTCCAGCAGTACTGTTTCATTTCAATCATTTTAGTCAATAAGATTCTTGCTACGTAAGCTTAACTTTCTGAACATTCGAGACGTGTAGTCCACTTGTCATTCTAATCTCCTTTGCATTAGCGTAGCCTCTTCTGCACCCTGTTAACTATGTGTCTATCTATCCCTGTTCTCTCCTCTCTGCACAGACCATACAAACGCTCCACACCGCGTGGCCGCGGCCACCCTAATCTGGTGGTCCCAGCGCGCACGACCCACGTGGAGTTCCTGGTCTCCGGTAGCCTCTGGAACTGCCGATCTGCGGCCAACAAGGCAGAGTTCATCTCAGCCTATGCCTCCCTCCAGTCCCTCGACTTCCTGGCACTGACGGAAACATGGATCACCACAGATAACACTGCTACTCCTACTGCTCTCTCTTCGTCCGCCCACGTGTTCTCGCACACCCCGAGAGCTTCTGGTCAGCGGGGTGGTGGCACCGGGATCCTCATCTCTCCCAAGTGGTCATTCTCTCTCTCTCCCCTTACCCATCTATCTATCGCCTCCTTTGAATTCCATGCTGTCACAGTTACCAGCCCTTTCAAGCTTAACATTCTTATCATTTATCGCCCTCCAGGTTCCCTCGGAGAGTTCATCAATGAGCTTGATGCCTTGATAAGCTCCTTTCCTGAGGACGGCTCACCTCTCACAGTCCTGGGCGACTTTAACCTCCCCACGTCTACCTTTGACTCATTCCTCTCTGCCTCCTTCTTTCCACTCCTCTCCTCTTTTGACCTCACCCTCTCACCTTCCCCCCTACTCACAAGGCAGGCAATACGCTCGACCTCATCTTTACTAGATGCTGTTCTTCCACTAACCTCACTGCAACTCCCTCCAAGTCTCCGACCACTACCTTGTATCCTTTTCCCTCTCGCTCTCATCCAACACTTCCCACACTGCCCCTACTCGGATGGTATCGCGCCGTCCCAACCTTCGCTCTCTCTCCCCCGCTACTCTTTCCTCTTCCATCCTTTCATCTCTTCCCTCTGCTCATACCTTCTCCAACCTTTCTCCTGACTCTGCCTCCTCAACCCTCCTCTCTTCCCTTTCTGCATCCTTTGACTCTCTATGTCCCCTATCCTCCAGGCCGGCTCGGTCCTCCCCTCCCGCTCCGTGGCTCGATGACTCATTGCGAGCTCACAGAACAGAGCTCCGGGCAGCCGAGCGGAAATGGAGGAAAACTCGCCTCCCTGCGGACCTGGCATCCTTTCACTCCTCCTCTCTACATTTTCCTCCTCTGTCTCTGCTGCTAAAGCCACTTTCTACCACTCTAAATTCCAAGCATCTGCCTCTAACCCTAGGAAGCTCTTTGCCACCTTCTCCTCCCTCCTGAATCCTCCCCCCTCCCCCCCTCCTCCCTCTCTGCAGATGACTTCGTCAACCATTTTGAAAAGAAGGTCGACGACATCCGATCCTCGTTTGCTAAGTCAAACGACACCGCTGGTTCTGCTCACACTGCCCTACCCTGTGCTCTGACCTCTTTCTCCCCTCTCTCTCCAGATGAAATCTCGCTTCTTGTGACGGCCGGCCGCCCAACAACCTGCCCGCTCGACCCTATCCCCTCCTCTCTCCTCCAGACCATTTCCGGGGACCTTCTCCCTTACCTCACCTCGCTCATCAACTCATCCCTGACCGCTGGCTACGTCCCTTCCGTCTTCAAGAGAGCGAGAGTTGCACCCCTTCTGAAGAAACCTACACTCGATCCCTCCGATGTCAACAACTACAGACCAGTATCCCTTCTTTCTTTTCTCTCCAAAACTCTTGAACGTGCCGTCCTTGGCCAGCTCTCCCGCTATCTCTCTCAGAATGACCTTCTTGATCCAAATCAGTCAGGTTTCAAGACTAGTCATTCAACTGAGACTGCTCTTCTCTGCATCACGGAGGCGCTCCGCACTGCTAAAGCTAACTCTCTCTCCTCTGCTCTCATCCTTCTAGACCTATCGGCTGCCTTCGATACTGTGAACCATCAGATCCTCCTCTCCACCCTCTCCGAGTTGGGCATCTCCGGCGCGGCCCACGCTTGGATTGCGTCCTACCTGACAGGTCGCTCCTACCAGGTGGCGTGGCGAGAATCTGTCTCCTCGCCACGCGCTCTCACCACTGGTGTCCCCCAGGGCTCTGTTCTAGGCCCTCTCCTATTCTCGCTATACACCAAGTCACTTGGCTCTGTCATAACCTCACATGGTCTCTCCTATCATTGCTATGCAGACGACACACAATTAATCTTCTCCTTTCCCCCTTCTGATGACCAGGTGGCGAATCGCATCTCTGCATGTCTGGCAGACATATCAGTGTGGATGACGGATCACCACCTCAAGCTGAACCTCGGCAAGACGGAGCTGCTCTTCCTCCCGGGGAAGGACTGCCCGTTCCATGATCTCGCCATCACGGTTGACAACTCCATTGTGTCCTCCTCCCAGAGCGCTAAGAACCTTGGCGTGATCCTGGACAACACCCTGTCGTTCTCAACCAACATCATGGCGGTGGCCCGTTCCTGTAGGTTCATGCTCTACAACATCCGCAGAGTACGACCCTGCCTCACACAGGAAGCGGCGCAGGTCCTAATCCAGGCACTTGTCATCTCCCGTCTGGATTACTGCAACTCGCTGTTGGCTGGGCTCCCTGCCTGTGCCATTAAACCCCTACAACTCATCCAGAACGCCGCAGCCCGTCTGGTGTTCAACCTTCCCAAGTTCTCTCACGTCACCCCGCTCCTCCGCTCTCTCCACTGGCTTCCAGTTGAAGCTCGCATCCGCTACAAGACCATGGTGCTTGCCTACGGAGCTGTGAGGGGAACGGCACCGCAGTACCTCCAGGCTCTGATCAGGCCCTACACCCAAGCAAGGGCACTGCGTTCATCCACCTCTGGCCTGCTCGCCTCCCTACCATTGAGGAAGTACAGTTCCCGCTCAGCCCAGTCAAAACTGTTCGCTGCTCTGGCCCCCCAATGGTGGAACAAACTCCCTCACGACGCCAGGACAGCGGAGTCAATCACCACCTTCCGGAGACACCTGAAACCCCACCTCTTCAAGGAATACCTAGGATAGGATAAGTAATCCTTCTCACCACCCCCCCTTAATGATTTAGATGCACTATTGTAAAGTGGCTGTTCCACTGGATGTCAGAAGGTGAATTCACCAATTTGTAAGTCGCTCTGGATAAGAGCGTCTGCTAAATGACTTAAATGTAAATGTAAATGTCTCTATCCAGCCTGTTGCTCCAGCCTCAACCCATCCAGAGTGGTGGAAATAGCTCACAGTGATCATCCAACAGGCTCTATCCAGCCTGTTGCTCCAGCCTCAACCCATCCAGAGTGGTGGAAATAGCTCACATTGATCATCCAACAGGCTCTATCCAGCCTGTTGCTCCAGCCTCAACCCATCCAGAGTGGTGGAAATAGCTCACATTGATCATCCAACAGGCTCTATCCAGCCTGTTGCTCCAGCCTCAACCCATCCAGAGTGATGGAAATAGCTCACATTGATCATCCAACAGGCTCTATCCAGCCTGTTGCTCCAGCCTCAACCCATCCAGAGTGGTGGAAATAGCTCACATTGATCATCCAACAGGCTCTATCCAGCCTGTTGCTCCAGCCTCAACCCATCCAGAGTGGTGGAAATAGCTCACATTGATCATCCAACAGGCTCTATCCAGCCTGTTGCTCCAGCCTCAACCCATCCAGAGTGATGGAAATAGCTCACATTGATCATCCAACAGGCTCTATCCAGCCTGTTGCTCCAGCCTCAACCCATCCAGAGTGGTGGAAATAGCTCACATTGATCATCCAACAGGCTCTATCCAGCCTGTTGCTCCAGCCTCAACCCATCCAGAGTGGTGGAAATAGCTCACATTGATCATCCAACAGGCTCTATCCAGCCTGTTGCTCCAGCCTCAACCCATCCAGAGTGGTGGAAATAGCTCACATTGATCATCCAACAGGCTCTATCCAGCCTGTTGCTCCAGCCTCAACCCATCCAGAGTGGTGGAAATAGCTCACATTGATCATCCAACAGGCTCTATCCAGCCTGTTGCTCCAGCCTCAACCCATCCAGAGTGGTGGAAATAGCTCACATTGATCATCCAACAGGCTCTATCCAGCCTGTTGCTCAAGCCTCAACCCATCCAGAGTGGTGGAAATAGCTCACATTGATCATCCAACAGGCTCTATCCAGCCTGTTGCTCCAGCCTCAACCCATCCAGAGTGGTGGAAATAGCTCACATTGATCATCCAACAGGCTCTATCCAGCCTGTTGCTCCAGCCTCAACCCATCCAGAGTGGTGGAAATAGCTCACATTGATCATCCAACAGGCTCTATCCAGCCTGTTGCTCCAGCCTCAACCCATCCAGAGTGGTGGAAATAGCTCACATTGATCATCCAACAGGCTCTATCCAGCCTGTTGCTCCAGCCTCAACCCATCCAGTGTGGTGGAAATAGCTCACAGTGATCATCCAACAGGCTCCATCCAGCCTGTTGCTCCAGCCTCAACCCATCCAGAGTGGTGGAAATAGCTCACATTGATCATCCAACAGGCTCCATCCAGCCTGTTGCTCCAGCCTCAACCCATCCAGAGTGGTGGAAATAGCTCACATTGATCATCCAACAGGCTCTATCCAGCCTGTTGCTCCAGCCTCAACCCATCCAGAGTGGTGGAAATAGCTCACATTGATCATCCAACAGGCTCTATCCAGCCTGTTGCTCCAGCCTCAACCCATCCAGAGTGGTGGAAATAGCTCACAGTGATCATCCAACAGGCTCTATCCAGCCTGTTGCTCCAGCCTCAACCCATCCAGAGTGATGGAAATAGCTCACATTGATCATCCAACAGGCTCTATCCAGCCTGTTGCTCCAGCCTCAACCCATCCAGAGTGGTGGAAATAGCTCACATTGATCATCCAACAGGCTCTATCCAGCCTGTTGCTCCAGCCTCAACCCATCCAGAGTGGTGGAAATAGCTCACATTGATCATCCAACAGGCTCTATCCAGCCTGTTGCTCCAGCCTCAACCCATCCAGAGTGGTGGAAATAGCTCACATTGATCATCCAACAGGCTCTATCCAGCCTGTTGCTCCAGCCTCAACCCATCCAGAGTGGTGGAAATAGCTCACATTGATCATCCAACAGGCTCTATCCAGCCTGTTGCTCCAGCCTCAACCCATCCAGAGTGGTGGAAATAGCTCACATTGATCATCCAACAGGCTCTATCCAGCCTGTTGCTCCAGCCTCAACCCATCCAGAGTGGTGGAAATAGCTCACATTGATCATCCAACAGGCTCTATCCAGCCTGTTGCTCCAGCCTCAACCCATCCAGAGTGGTGGAAATAGCTCACATTGATCATCCAACAGGCTCTATCCAGCCTGTTGCTCCAGCCTCAACCCATCCAGAGTGGTGGAAATAGCTCACATTGATCATCCAACAGGCTCTATCCAGCCTGTTGCTCCAGCCTCAACCCATCCAGAGTGGTGGAAATAGCTCACATTGATCATCCAACAGGCTCTATCCAGCCTGTTGCTCCAGCCTCAACCCATCCAGAGTGGTGGAAATAGCTCACATTGATCATCCAACAGGCTCTATCCAGCCTGTTGCTCCAGCCTCAACCCATCCAGAGTGGTGGAAATAGCTCACATTGATCAAAGCACAGTGGGATTTTAGCAGCTGGTGCCACTGAGATTAATCGTTGGTGAAAGAGAGACTCATACACACACACACACACACACCCACACACGCACGCACGCACGCACACACACACACACACACACACACACACACACACACACACACACACACACACACACACACACACACACACACACACACACACACACACACACACACACACACACACACACACACACACACACAGCATCCATCCTAATATTACATGATGAAATGTACGCCCAAAAACACTCACTCAGCAGATATCACACCTCATTTACCTCTATCCAGTCCAGAGTCCAGAGCAGAGACAACACGATCTCCTGTTTCCCATCCGTCAATCTGCTGAATCCTAGTGAGTCCAAGTCTCCTAGTGCATCCCAAATGGCTCTCTATTCCCTATATAGTGCCCTTAGTTAACCTGTTGACTCCTAATGAGTCCAAGTCTCCTAGTGCATCCCAAATGGCTCTCTATTCCCTATATAGTGCCCTTAGTTAACCTGTTGACTCCTAATGAGTCCAAGTCTCCTGTGCATCCCAAATGGCTCTCTATTCCCTATATAGTGCCCTTAGTTAACCTGTTGACTCCTAATGAGTCCAAGTCTCCTAGTGCATACCAAATGGCTCTCTATTCCCTATTTAGTGCCCTCAGTTAACCTGTTGACTACTAATGAGTCCAAGTCTCCTAGTGCATCCCAAATGGCTCTCTATTCCCTATTTAGTACATTAAACAGGGTTCCATTTGAAGCACAACCCTGATGATTCAAAGTCCCTGTCCTGGTGTCCCTGTCTTGGTGTCCCTGTCCTGGTGTCCTTGTCCTGGTGTCCCTGTCCTGGTGTCCCTGTCCTGGTGTTCCTGTCCCGGTGTCCCTGTCCTGGAGTCCTGGTGTCCTGGTGTCCCTGTCCTGGTGTCCCTGTCCTGGTGTCCCTGTCCTGGAGTCCTGGTGTCCTGGTGTCCCTGTCCTGGTGTCCTGGTGTCCTGGTGTCCTGGTGTCCCTGTCCCGGTGTCCCTGTCCTGGAGTCCTGGTGTCCCTGTCCTGGTGTCCCTGTCCTGGTGTCCCTGTCCTGGTGTCCCTGTCCTGGTGTCCTTATCCTGGTGTCCCTGTCCTGGTGTCCCTGTCCTGGTGTCCCTGTCTTGGTGTCCTGGTGTCCCTGTCCTGGTGTCCTGGTGTCCTGGTGTCCCTGTCCTGGTGTCCTGGTGTCCTGGTGTCCCTGTTCTGGAGCCTTGAGAGGATCATGATTGATGGACTGATCCCAGGTGCCAAGATAAGACCGGAGCCTGTCTGTCTGCCTGCCTGCCTGCATGGATGGTGGTCTCTTTACGCAATCTTTCCTGATGTCTGTTCTGGTTCCCTCAAATGCCCCAGTCTTCTCCTCAAGTTGATCCGTCTCAGCACTTCTGTTGCTTGGGTGGCTGGGAGGTTAGGGGGCTGGGAGGTTAGGGTGGCTGGGAGGATAGGGGGGCTGGGAGGTTAGGGGGGCTGGGAGGTTAGGGGGCTGGGAGGTTAGGGGGCTGGGAGGTTAGGGTGGCTGGGAGGATAGGGGGGCTGGGAGGTTAGGGGGCTGGGAGGTTAGGGGGGCTGGGAGGTTAGGGGGCTGGGAGGTTAGGGGGCTGGGAGGTTAGGGGGCTGGGAGGTTAGGGGGCTGGGAGGTTAGGGGGGCTGGGAGGTTAGGGGGCTGGGAGGTTAGGGGGGCTGGGAGGTTAGGGTGGCTGGGATGTTAGGGGGCTGGGGTGGCTGGGAGGTTAGGGGGCTGGGAGGTTAGGGGGCTGGGAGGTTAGGGGGCTGGGAGGTTAGGAGGGCTGGGAGGTTAGGGGGCTGGGAGGTTAGGGGGCTGGGAGGTTAGGGGGCTGGGAGGTTAGGGGGCTGGAAGGATAGGGGGGCTGGGAGGTTAGGGGGCTGGGAGGATAGGGGGCTGGGAGGTTAAGGGGCTGGGAGATTAGGGGGCTGGGAGGATAGGGGGGCTGGGAGGTTAAGGGGCTGGGAGATTAGGGGGCTGGGAGGTTAGGGGGCTGGGAGGTTAGGGGGCTGGGAGGTTAGGGGGGCTGGGAGGTTAGGGGGCTGGGAGGATAGGGGGCTGGGAGGTTAAGGGGCTGGGAGATTAGGGGGGCTGGGAGGTTAGGGGGCTGGGAGGTTAGGGGGCTGGGAGGTTAGGGGGCTGGGAGGTTAAGGGGCTGGGAGGTTAGGGGGGCTGGGAGGTTAGGGGGCTGGGAGGTTAGGGGGCTGGGAGGTTAGGTGGGCTGGGAGGTTAGGGGGCTGGGAGGTTAGGGGGCTGGGAGGTTAGGGGGCTGGAAGGTTAGGGGGCTGGGAGGTTAGGGGGGCTGGGGTGACTGGGAGGTTAGGGGGCTGGGGTGGCTGGGAGGATAGGGGGGCTGGGGTGACTGGGAGGTTAGGGGGGCTGGGGTGACTGGGAGGTTAGGGGGGCTGGGGTGACTGGGAGGTTAGGGGGCTGGGGTGACTGGGAGGTTAGGGGGCTGGGAGGGATAGGGGGCTGGGGTGACTGGGAGGTTAGGGGGCTGGGAGGGATAGGGGGCTGGGGTGGCTGGGAGGTTAGGGGGGCTGGGGTGACTGGGAGGATAGGGGGGCTGGGAGGGATAGGGGGGCTGGGAGGGATAGGGGGCTGGGAGGGATAGGGGGGCTGGGAGGTTAGGGGGGCTGGGGTGACTGGGAGGTTAGGGGGGCTGGGGTGACTGGGAGGTTAGGGGGCTGGGAGGGATAGGGGGGCTGGGGTGACTGGGAGGTTAGGGGGCTGGGAGGGATAGGGGGGCTGGGGTGGCTGGGAGGTTAGGGGGCTGGGGTGACTGGGAGGATAGGGGGGCTGGGGTGACTGGGAGGTTAGGGGGGCTGGGGTGACTGGGAGGTTAGGGGGGCTGGGGTGGCTGGGAGGATAGGGGGGCTGGGGTGACTGGGAGGTTAGGGGGCTGGGAGGGATAGGGGGGCTGGGGTGGCTGGGAGGATAGGGGGCTGGGGTGACTGGGAGGTTAGGGGGCTGGGGTGGCTGGGAGGATAGGGGGCTGGGGTGGCTGGGAGGTTAGGGGGCTGGGGTGGCTGGGAGGATAGGGGGGCTGGGGTGACTGGGAGGTTAGGGGGCTGGGGTGGCTGGGAGGATAGGGGGCTGGGGTGACTGGGAGGTTAGGGGGCTGGGGTGGCTGGGAGGATAGGGGGCTGGGGTGGCTGGGAGGTTAGGGGGCTGGGGTGACTGGGAGGTTAGGGGGCTGGGGTGGCTGGGAGGTTAGGGGGCTGGGGTGACTGGGAGGTTAGGGGGCTGGGAGGGATAGGGGGCTGGGAGGGATAGGGGGCTGGGAGGTTAGGGGGGCTGGGAGGGATAGGGGGCTGGGAGGTTAGGGGGCTGGGGTGACTGGGAGGTTAGGGGGCTGGGGTGGCTGGGGTGGCTGGGAGGATAGGGGGGCTGGGGTGACTGGGAGGTTAGGGGGGCTGGGGTGACTGGGAGGTTAGGGGGGCTGGGGTGGCTGGGAGGATAGGGGGGCTGGGGTGACTGGGAGGTTAGGGGGCTGGGGTGGCTGGGAGGATAGGGGGCTGGGGTGGCTGGGAGGTTAGGGGGCTGGGGTGGCTGGGAGGATAGGGGGGCTGGGGTGACTGGGAGGTTAGGGGGCTGGGGTGGCTGGGAGGATAGGGGGCTGGGGTGACTGGGAGGTTAGGGGGCTGGGGTGGCTGGAAGGATAGGGGGGCTGGGGTGGCTGGGAGGTTAGGGGGGCTGGGAGGTTAGGGGACTGGGAGGTTAGGGGGATGGGAGGTTAGGGGACTGGGGTGTCTGGGAGGTTAGGGGCTGAGAGGCTGAAGCTGGGGCTGGAGATACATCCCAAATGACTCTCTATTCCCTACATAGAGCTCTGGGATGCAGCCATCGACTCAGTGAGGAGAGGTATGCGAGACGGGTCGTAAGGCATCATTTCCCGTTGTGTCAGCGGGATAGTACTCACCCTGCTGCTGCCATATGAAACCACATGGAAAAAAATATTACTAGAAGTCAAATCCTTGTTTCCTGCATCCTTGTTTCCTCAGTTCCTTTCAAAAGAGCCTTGGAGGAAAGGATCCAAGGTCCCTCAGACCTCCTGCTCCAATTAGCTTGGAGTAAGAATCTGGTGTGTGTGTGTGTGTGTGTGTGTGTGTGTGTGTGTGTGTGTGTGTGTGTGTGTGTGTGTGTGTGTGTGTGTGTGTGTGTGTGTGTGTGTGTGTGTGTGTGTGTGTGTATGCACCACATCCCAAAAGGCACACTATGTACCTATGTAGTGCACTAAGGCTCATAGTGATCTGGTCTACAGTAGTGCACTGTGTAGGGAATAGGGTTCCATAGGGCTCTGGTCTAAAGCAGTGCACTGTGTAGGGAATAGGGTTCCATAGGGCTCTGGTCTACAGTAGTGCACTGTGTAGGGAATAGGGTTCCATAGGGCTCTTGTCTAAAGTAGTGCACTGTGTAGGGAATAGGGTTCCATAGGGCTCTGGTCTAAAGTAGTGCACTGTGTAGGGAATAGGGTTCCATAGGGCTCTTGTCTAAAGTAGTGCACTGTGTAGGGGATTGGGTGCCATAGGACTCTGGTCTACAGTAGTGCACTGTGTAGGGAATAGGGTGCCATAGGGCTCAGGTCTAAAGTAGTGCACTGTGTGGGGAATAGGGTTCCATAGGGCTCTGGTCTAAAGTAGTGCACTGTGTAGGGAATAGGGTTCCATAGGGCTCTGGTCTAAAGTAGTGCACTGTGTAGGGAATAGGGTTCCATAGGGCTCTGGTCTAAAGTAGTGCACTGTGTAGGGAATAGGGTTCCATAGGGCTCTGGTCTACAGTAGTGCACTGTGTAGGGAATAGGGTTCCATAGGGCTCTGGTCTACAGTAGTGCACTGTGTAGGGAATAGGGTTCCATAGGGCTCTGGTCTAAAGCAGTGCACTGTGTAGGGAATAGGGTTCCATAGGACTCTGGTCTAAAGTAGTGCACTGTGTAGGGAATAGGGTTCCATAGGGCTCTGGTCTACAGTAGTGCACTGTGTAGGGAATAGGGTTCCATAGGGCTCTGGTCTACAGTAGTGCACTGTGTAGGGAATAGGGTTCCATAGGACTCTGGTCTACAGTAGTGCACTGTGTAGGGAATAGGGTTCCATAGGGCTCTGGTCTAAAGTAGTGCACTGTGTAGGGAATAGGGTTCCATAGGGCTCTGGTCTAAAGTAGTGCACTGTGTAGAGAATAGGGTTCCATTTGAGACATAGCCTTGTTCCCACCCCACGGAGCGCGTTCAGATGCCAGAAACAGACAGATGCTGCGCTGAGTAGAAACACATGCAGCATGTCAGACCTCAGAGCCACTGGCAAATCCTCCTCCTTCTCCTGCAACCAAATGTCATACGTGGAAAACCAGAAGGGAAGATGGGCTGTGTCCCAAATGGCACTATATTCCTTATTTATTTCGTGCACTACTTTTGTTAAGGAATCATAGAGCTCTGATTAAAAAGGAAGAAGTCTACTATATAGGGAATAGGGTGCCATTTTGAACACAGAGAAAAAACAGGTTTGGGTTTTCCGTACGATGCTTCCCCTTATGCAACTTATACGAGACTCATAAAAGCAATTACAAGGTTTAATAAATCAAGGTGAGACAAGCAGTCTCCTACCTTCTCCGTGGTAGAGTTAGGGGGGTACCTGTAGTCAGGCATGGAGGGAGGACCGAGAGACCAATATGAGCTGTGCAGTGTGAAACATACACACACACGCGCGCGCAGAAGCGCACACACACGCGCACACACACACGTACATTCCAATGCAGCAATGGAACACAGCACCACACAATGGAAAAGCTATGCTCTCTCTCGGTCTCTCTGTCTCTCTCTCTCTCTGTCTGTCTCTCTTTCTCTCTGTCTCTCTCTGTATCTCTCTCTTTCTCTATGTCTGTCTCTCTCTCTCTGTCTCCCTGTCTCTGTCTGTCTGTCTGTCTCTCTCTCTCTCTCTCTCTGTCCCTCTATCTATCCCTCTCTCTGTCCCTCTCTCTGTCCCTCTCTCTGTCCCTCTCTCTCTCTCTCTCTGTCCCTCTCTCTGTCCCTCTCTCTGTCCCTCTCTCTGTCTCTGCTGTGTGTGCAGCATGTATGAACGACACATGGACACATCCAGCCCAAAGTGGGAGCTTTAAAAAGTGGTGTAAAGTACTTCATTAAAAATACTTGAAAGTCCTAAAGTGTAACTACTTTTACTTCACTACATTCCTAAAGAAAATGAGGTACTTTTTAACTCCATACATTTTCCCCTGACACCCAGAAGTTTTCCCCTGGCACCCAGAAGTTTTCCCCTGGCACCCAGAAGTTTTCCCCTGGCACCCAGAAGTTTTCCCCTGACACCCAGAAGTTTTCCCCTGGCACCCAGAAGTTTTCCCCTGGCACCCAGAAGTTTTCCCCTGGCACCCAGAAGTTTTCCCCTGACACCCAGAAGCAGGACTGGAAAATGGTCCAATTCATCAAGAGAACATCCTCGGTCATCCCTACTGCCTCTGATCTGGAGGACTCACTAAACAGAAAACATCCCTGGTCATCCCTACTGCCTCTGATCTGGAGGACTCACTAAACAGAGAACATCCCTGGTCGTCCCTACTGCCTCTGATCTGGAGGACTCACTAAACAGAGAACATCCCTGCTCGTCCCTACTGCCTCTGATCTGGAGGACTCACTGAACAGAGAACATCCCTGGTCATCCCTACTGCCTCTGATCTGGAGGACTCACTAAACAGAGAACATCCCTGGTCATCCCTACTGCCTCTGATCTGGAGGACTCACTAACCAGAGAACATCCCTGGTCATCCCTAATGCCTCTGATCTGGAGGACTCACTAAACAGAGAACATCCCTGGTCATCCCTACTGCCTCTGATCTGGGCCCTGGCTCTCATCTTCTGTAAATAATATCTGTGTTGGACTGGGCCCTGGCTCTCATCTTCTGTAAATAATATCTGTGTTGGACTGGGCCCCTGGCTCTCATCTTCTGTAAATAATGTCTGTGTTGGACTGGGCCCTGGCTCTCCGTACATCTTAAAAACAATAAAGTGTTGCCATCTGCTTTGCTTAATTTAAGGAATTTAAAATGATTTATACTTTTACATTTACTTTTGATACTTAAGTATATTTTAGCAATTACATTTACCTTGGATACATAAGTATATTTAGAACCAAATACTTTTTGACTTTTACTCAAGTAGTATTTTTTAACTTTAACTTTTACTTGAGTCATTTTCTATTTAGTTATCTAGACATTTACTCAAGTACCACAATTGGGAACCTTTTTCTCCACCACTGGGTTTTTAAACAATACTTGGTGTTTCAACCAAAGTTTCAGAACATGAACCTTTAAACTCTAGACATCACAATTCCAGAAAACATTGAAATATAGAATATTACCTAATATCGCTCACTCACAACATTGACTAATATAATGACATTTCATATGATGTATGTATTCATATACTGTATAAACTACTGTGCCCATTGCAACCCGATAACTCCAAAGGTTGCTGAGTCAGGATAAATTACTGATGGATATTCACATATATGACACACTGCTGCCCTCTGCTGTTCGTTCTATTACATTACATGTAATGTAAGTCGGATACTGATTAATTTGTGGAACAAGAGACGTCAAATGACTCCTATGTATCTGGAGAAACTCAACATACAAGCAGTGTAAGTCCTCTTCCATTGAATCCACGCCAAGCTACCTGGCTATGCGGCACCTGTTGCTCGTCTGTGAAAGCATTGTGGAAAGCATTGGGGATTCGAAACAGGTGCAGCATGGGCGTGTTGCTCGACATGACCACCAGGGGTCACTGTGGTGGCGACTCCTACTAGGACCAATCAGAACGGGGCTCTGGGTCGTTACCAGGGAAACCAGGAAGTTGAAAAATCGGAAGGGATTTTGTTTTACAGGAACCAAGTCTACTGTTATTATCCGATATCTGGTTAAAATAACTTACCATTTAAGATGAAAATAGTATAACCCAATTGGTGGTAGCTTTTGATATTTCATAATTTGGTATTTTTTGTTGAATCGTGGTCTTTTTTTAACAAGCTAACCTCGCTGGCTGAGTTTACCGATGCCACATTGCCCAGGCTAGTGGCTGTTACAGTAGGTTAATACCGCGGTTAGCGACAGAGCTAACAGATTCCGGACAGCATCTCCAGACATAAAGAAAAAGCTCCTAATCAATCAACTGATCCTGGTACAGTTAGCTAACGTTACCTTTGCTGGCTTTCAGATAAGCTAGCAAAAAGCAATTAGCTTGCTAGCCTAAAACAAATCGTATGGGGTGTTGATTTGGAAGCTAGGAAGCTTAACTAGCAAGTTATATCCCCCTCATGGCATATACTTTTACGCCCTACTGACTTGAATTCCTTGGAGAAGGAGGGTTGGCTGATTGCCTCTGTGTGGTGTGCAGCTAGCTAGTTAAAAACAATGGCTGGCATTCATGCTGAATGAAGCAAGACATGGGACCCTGCTGCTGGACTTTAGCTGAAACCCCTGGAGGAAAGACAACGGCGGACCCGCCTTGTTGTGATCCGACTCTGAGATGATTTGGTTAAGAAGAGCAGCCCTCAGCAGCAGCAGCGTCCCCAGTCGATTCAACCCGCACTGAAAAGGTGAGTCACTCAGTCACAACCTGCAAGTATTACCAGCTTCCCTTTTATAACGGGATGGTGCTTTTGTTCTTCTGTCTACAATTAAGATAATGGTGCTGATATGGAAGGCATGCTAGCCATCTAGCGACAGAGCAGAGGTAATGATGCTGATATGGAAGGCTTGCTAGCCATCTAGCTACAGAGCAGAGGTAATGATGCTGATATGGTAGACATGCTAGCCAGCTAGCTACAGTACAGAGATAATGGTGCTGATATGGAAGGCATGCTAGCCATCTAGCGACAGAGCAGAGGTAATGACGCTGATATGGAAGGCTTGCTAGCCATCTAGCGAAAGAGCAGAGGTAATGATGCTGATATGGAAGGCTTGCTAGCCATCTAGCTACAGAGCAGAGGTAATGATGCTGATATGGAAGGCTTGCTAGCCATCTAGCTACAGAGCAGAGGTAATGATGCTGATATGGAAGGCATGCTAGCCATCTAGCTACAGAGCAGAGGTAATGACGCTGATATGGAAGGCATGCTAGCCATCTAGCGAAAGAGCAGAGGTAATGATGCTGATATGGAAGGCATGCTAGCCATCTAGCGACAGAGCAGAGGTAATGACGCTGATATGGAAGGCATGCTAGCCATCTAGCGAAAGAGCAGAGGTAATGATGCTGATATGGAAGGCATGCTAGCCATCTAGCTACAGAGCAGAGGTAATGACGCTGATATGGAAGGCATGCTAGCCATCTAGCGAAAGAGCAGAGGTAATGATGCTGATATGGAAGGCATGCTAGCCATCTAGCGACAGAGCAGAGGTAATGACGCTGATATGGAAGGCATGCTAGCCATCTAGCGACAGAGCAGAGGTAATGACGCTGATATGGAAGGCATGCTAGCCATCTAGCGACAGAGCAGAGGTAATGATGCTGATATGGTAGACATGCTAGCCAGCTAGCTACAGTACAGAGATAATGGTGCTGATATGGAAGGCTTGCTAGCCATCTAGCGACAGAGCAGAGGTAATGATGCTGATATGGAAGGCTTGCTAGCCATCTAGCGACAGAGCAGAGGTAATGATGCTGATATGGTAGACATGCTAGCCAGCTAGCTACAGTACAGAGATAATGGTGCTGATATGGAAGGCATGCTAGCCATCTAGCGACAGAGCAGAGGTAATGATGCTGTTATGGAAGGCTTGCTAGCCATCTAGCGACAGAGCAGAGGTAATGATGCTGATATGGTAGACATGCTAGCCAGCTAGCTACAGTACAGAGATAATGGTGCTGATATGGAAGGCTTGCTAGCCATCTAGCTACAGTACAGAGATAATGGTGCTGATATGGAAGGCTTGCTAGCCATCTAGCTACAGAGCAGAGGTAATGATGCTGATATGGAAGGCATGCTAGCCATCTAGCTACAGAGCAGAGGTAATGATGCTGATATGGAAGGCATGCTAGCCATCTAGCTACAGAGCAGAGGTAATGATGCTGATATGGAAGGCATGCTAGCCATCTAGCTACAGAGCAGAGGTAATGACGCTGATATGGAAGGCATGCTAGCCATCTAGCTACAGAGCAGAGGTAATGATGCTGATATGGAAGGCTTGCTAGCCATCTAGCGACAGAGCAGAGGTAATGATGCTGATATGGAAGGCTTGCTAGCCATCTAGCTACAGAGCAGAGGTAATGATGCTGATATGGAAGGCTTGCTAGCCATCTAGCTACAGAGCAGAGGTAATGATGCTGATATGGAAGGCATGCTAGCCATCTAGCTACAGAGCAGAGGTAATGATGCTGATATGGAAGGCTTGCTAGCCATCTAGCTACAGAGCAGAGGTAATGATGCTGATATGGAAGGCATGCTAGCCATCTAGCTACAGAGCAGAGGTAATGATGCTGATATGGAAGGCTTGCTAGCCATCTAGTGACAGAGCAGAGGTAATGATGCTGATATGGAAGGCATGCTAGCCATCTAGCTACAGAGCAGAGGTAATGATGCTGATATGGAAGGCATGCTAGCCATCTAGCGACAGAGCAGAGGTAATGATGCTGATATGGAAGGCATGCTAGCCATCTAGCGACAGAGCAGAGGTAATGATGCTGATATGGAAGGCTTGCTAGCCATCTAGCTACAGAGCAGAGGTAATGATGCTGATATGGAAGGCATGCTAGCCATCTAGCTACAGAGCAGAGGTAATGATGCTGATATGGAAGGCATGCTAGCCATCTAGCTACAGAGCAGAGGTAATGACGCTGATATGGAAGGCATGCTAGCCATCTAGCGAAAGAGCAGAGGTAATGATGCTGATATGGAAGGCATGCTAGCCATCTAGCGACAGAGCAGAGGTAATGACGCTGATATGGAAGGCATGCTAGCCATCTAGCGACAGAGCAGAGGTAATGACGCTGATATGGAAGGCATGCTAGCCATCTAGCGACAGAGCAGAGGTAATGATGCTGATATGGTAGACATGCTAGCCAGCTAGCTACAGTACAGAGATAATGGTGCTGATATGGAAGGCTTGCTAGCCATCTAGCGACAGAGCAGAGGTAATGATGCTGATATGGAAGGCTTGCTAGCCATCTAGCGACAGAGCAGAGGTAATGATGCTGATATGGTAGACATGCTAGCCAGCTAGCTACAGTACAGAGATAATGGTGCTGATATGGAAGGCTTGCTAGCCATCTAGCGACAGAGCAGAGGTAATGATGCTGTTATGGAAGGCTTGCTAGCCATCTAGCGACAGAGCAGAGGTAATGATGCTGATATGGTAGACATGCTAGCCAGCTAGCTACAGTACAGAGATAATGGTGCTGATATGGAAGGCTTGCTAGCCATCTAGCTACAGTACAGAGATAATGGTGCTGATATGGAAGGCTTGCTAGCCATCTAGCTACAGTACATAGATAATGATGCTGATATGGAAGGCTTGCTAGCCATCTAGCGACAGAGCAGAGGTAATGATGCTGATATGGTAGACATGCTAGCCAGCTAGCTACAGTACAGAGATAATGGTGCTGATATGGAAGGCTTGCTAGCCATCTAGCTACAGAGCAGAGATAATGATATGTTAGGCATGCTAGCTACAGAGCAGAGATAATGATGCTGATATGGAAGGCATGCTAGCCAGCTAGTTACAGTACAAAGATAATGATGCTGATATGGAAGGCTTGCTAGCCATCTAGCTACAGAGCAGAGATAATGATATGGTAGGCATGCTAGCTACAGAGCAGAGATAATTATACTATGATGATATGGAAGGCTTGCTAGCCATCTAGCTACAGAGCAGAGATAATGATATGGTAGGCATGCTAGCTACAGAGCAGAGATAATTATACTATGATGATATGGTTGGCTTGCTAGCCAGCTAGTTACAGTACAGAGATAATGATGCTGATATGGAAGGCTTGCTAGCCACAGTACAAAGTAATTATGATGAGCTGACTGGTTTCAGAAACACCCTGCTTACACACAACCATTTGGATTGTGTTTTAGTGTTATAGCTAGTAATCATGTAATACAGTACAGCCCTCGCCTGAATTTTATTTGTATTTTACCTTTATTTAACCAGGCAAGTCAGTTAAGAACAAATTCTTATTTTCAATGACGGCCTAGGAACAGTGGGTTAACTGCCTGTTCAGGGGCAGAACGACAGATTTGTACCTTGTCAGCGCGGGGATTTGAACTTACAACCTTCCGGTTACTAGTCTAAACTTGGCTACCCTGCCACCCCTGACCTGTAACCAAAACGATGCAAAATGGTCTTCCTTAATTACTTCCTTCAAAATAAGCATATTTGACATGGATCATACCATAAGTTAATGTCAATAACACTGTAGCTAATAACAATGTTATATGATATGTGAATAATGCAACAATGACCAGAGTGCTGATGCTTTGCTCTCTCTCTCTCTCTCTCTCTCTCTCTCTCTCTCTCTCTCTCTCTCCTCTTCTCTTCTCTTCTCTTCTCTTCTCTTCTCTCTCTCCCTCCCCCTCCCTCCCCTTCTCTCCCCCTCCCTCCCTCCCTCCAGAAGGTGTCCCCTCCCGTATGGACGTGTGTAAACCCAACCCCAACCGTACGGCCCCAGTGAGTGAGACTGGGCCCAGGCGGGACCTGCCTCTGTGCTCCAGGACCAACGGGTGGAGCTGGCCTCCACACCCCTTCCAGCTCCTGGCATGGCTCCTCTACCTCTTCTTCGCTGTCACCGGGTTTGGAGTGTTTGTCCCCTTGCTTCCCTCCCACTGGATCCCTGCCGGCTACATCGTATCCTCTCAATCAATCAATGTATATGATCGATCGCAATCTGGGAATGTGGGATCCACTCGTTGTAATGGGTTCAAAGGTTTTGCTCAGAGTGACAGTGTTGTGGTGATCGCCTCAGAAACACACACAGTAGAATAACAGCCTAGTGGTCAAATCAAAGGTTCAATCAAGTAGGCTTATCTACAGGGTTGGGGTCTGTTCCATTTCAACTGTTCTCAACTAAACGGGGTCAGTTCAATTTCAACTGTTCTCAACTAAACGGGGTCAGTTCAATTTCAACTGTTCTCAACTAAAAGGGGTCAGTTCAATTTCAACTGTTCTCAACTAAAAGGGGTCAGTTCAATTTCATCTGTTCTCAACTAAAAGGGGTCAGTTCAATTTCATCTGTTCTCAACTAAAAAGGGTCATTTCAATTTCATCTGTTCTCAACTAAAAGGGGTCAGTTCAATTTCATCTGTTCTCAACTAAAAGGGGTCAGTTCAATTTCAACTGTTCTCAACTAAAAGGGGTCAGTTCCATTTCAACTGTTCTCAACTAAAAGGGGTCAGTTCCATTTCAACTGTTCTCAACTAAAAGGGGTCAGTTCCATTTCAACTGTTCTCAACTAAAAGGGGTCAGTTCCATTTCAACTGTTCTCAACTAAAAGGGGTCAGTTCCATTTCAACTGTTCTCAACTAAAAGGGGTCAGTTCCATTTCAACTGTTCTCAACTAAAAGGGGTCAGTTCAATTTCAGCTGTTCTCAACTAAAAGGGGTCAGTTCAATTTCAACTGTTCTCAACTAAAAGGGGTCAGTTCAATTTCAACTGTTGTCAACTAAAAGGGGACAGTTCAATTTCAACTAAAAAGGGGTCCGTTCAATTTCAACTGAAAGGGGTCAGTTCAATTTCAACTAAAAGGGGTCAGTTCAATTTCATCTGTTGTCAACTAAAAAGGGTCAGTTCAATTTCAACTGTTCTCAACTAAAAGGGGTCCGTTCAATTTCAACTGTTCTCAACTAAAAGGGGTCTGTTCAATTTCAACTAAAAAGGGGTCCGTTCAATTTCAACTGAAAGGGGTCAGTTCAATTTCAACTAAAAGGGGTCAGTTCAATTTCATCTGTTGTCAACTAAAAAGGGTCAGTTCAATTTCAACTGTTCTCAACTAAAAGGGGTCCGTTCAATTTCAACTGTTCTCAACTAAAAGGGGTCTGTTCAATTTCAACTAAAAGGGGTCAGTTCAATTTCAACTGAAAGGGGTCAGTTCAATTTTAACTGAAAGGGGTCAGTTCAATTTAAACTAAAAGGGGTCAGTTCAATTTCATCTGTTGTCAACTAAAAGGGGTCAGTTCAATTTCATCTGTTGTCAACTAAAAGGGGTCAGTTCAATTTCATCTGTTGTCAACTAAAAGGGGTCCGTTCAATTTCAACTAAAAAGGGGTCAGTTCAATTTAATCTGTTGTCAACTAAAAGGGGTCAGTTCAATTTCATCTGTTGTCAACTAAAAGGGGTCAGGTCAATTTCAACTAAAAAGGGGTCCTCAACCCTACAACCAACAACGTATTGGCATCATCTGTTTCTATTGGGTAGTATGCATCCTCTGTTCCTATTGGGTAGTATGCATCCTCTGTTTCTATTGGGTAGTATGCATCCTCTGTTTCTATTGGGTAGTATGCATCCTCTGTTCCTATTGGGTAGTATGCATCTTCTGTTCCTATTGGGTAGTATGCATCCTCTGTTTCTATTGGGTAGTATGTATCCTCTGTTCCTATTGGGTAGTATGTATCCTCTGTTCCTATTGGGTAGTATGCATCCTCTGTTCCTATTGGGTAGTATGCATCCTCTGTTCCTATTGGGTAGTATGTATCCTCTGTTCCTATTGGGTAGTATGCATCCTCTGTTCCTATTGGGTAGTATGCATCCTCTGTTCCTATTGGGTAGTATGTATCCTCTGTTCCTATTGGGTAGTATGTATCCTCTGTTCCTATTGGGTAGTATGTATCCTCTGTTCCTATTGGGTAGTATGTATCCTCTGTTCCTATTGGGTAGTATGTATCCTCTGTTCCTATTGGGTAGTATGCATCCTCTGTTTGTATTGGGTAGTATGCATCCTCTGTTTCTATTGGGTAGTATGCATCATCTGTTCCTATTGGGTAGTATGCATCATCTGTTCCTATTGGGTAGTATGTATCCTCTGTTCCTATTGGGTTGTATTTGAACTGACGTGACGGAGTAGACTGAACCTAACCCTACTGTTACTGACAGACTGTACATACAGCATCCTGACATGACGGAGTAGACTGAACCTAACCCTACTGTTGCTGACAGACTGTACATACAGCATCCTGACGTGACGGAGTAGACTGAACCTAACCCTACTGTTACTGACAGACTGTACATACAGCATCCTGACATGATGGAGTAGACTGAACCTAACCCTACTGTTACTGACAGACTGTACATACAGCATCCTGACATGATGGAGTAGACTGAACCTAACCCTACTGTTACTGACAGACTGTACATACAGCATCCTGACATGATGGAGTAGACTGAACCTAACCCTACTGTTACTGACAGACTGTACACACAGCATCCTGACATGATGGAGTAGACTGAACCTAACCCTACTGTTACTGACAGACTGTACACACAGCATCCTGACATGACGGAGTAGACTGAACCTAACCCCACTGTTACTGACAGACTGTACATACAGCATCCTGACATGATGGAGTAGACTGAACCTAACCCTACTGTTACTGACAGACTGTACACACAGCATCCTGACATGATGGAGTAGACTGAACCTAACCCTACTGTTACTGACAGACTGTACACACAGCATCCTGACATGATGGAGTAGACTGAACCTAACCCCACTGTTACTGACAGACTGTACATACAGCATCCTGACATGATGGAGTAGACTGAACCTAACCCTACTGTTACTGACAGACATACAGCATCCTGACATGATGGAGTAGACTGAACCTAACCCTACTGTTACTGACAGACTGTACACACAGCATCCTGACATGATGGAGTAGACTGAACCTAACCCTACTGTTACTGACAGACTGTAAATACAGCATCCTGACGTGACGGAGTAGACTGAACCTAACCCTACTGTTACTGACAGACTGTACATACAGCATCCTGACATGACGGAGTAGACTGAACCTAACCCTACTGTTACTGACAGACTGTACATACAGCATCCTGACATGATGGAGTAGACTGAACCTAACCCTACTGTTACTGACAGACTGTACATACAGCATCCTGACATGATGGAGTAGACTGAACCTAACCCTACTGTTACTGACAGACTGTACATACAGCATCCTGACATGATGGAGTAGACTGAACCTAACCCTACTGTTACTGACAGACTGTACATACAGCATCCTGACATGATGGAGTAGACTGAACCTAACCCTACTGTTACTGACAGACTGTACACACAGCATCCTGACATGATGGAGTAGACTGAACCTAACCCTACTGTTACTGACAGACTGTACATACAGCATCCTGACGTGATGGAGTAGACTGAACCTAACCCTACTGTTACTGACAGACTGTACACACAGCATCCTGACATGATGGAGTAGACTGAACCTAACCCTACTGTTACTGACAGACTGTACATACAGCATCCTGACATGATGGAGTAGACTGTTCTGTTAGTTTTGAGGTTATACAACTACAGCTTTCAGGGGCGACAGGGTAGTCTAGTGGTTAGAGTGGAGGGGCGGCAGGGTAGACTAGTGTTTAGAGTGGAGGGGCGGCAGGGTAGACTAGTGGTTAGAGTGGAGGGGCGGCGGGTAGCCTAGTGGTTAGAGTGGAGGGGCGGCAGGGTAGCCTAGTGGTTAGAGTGGAGGGGCGGCAGGGTAGCCTAGTGGTTAGAGTGGAGGGGCGGAAGGGTAGCCTGGTGGTTAGAGTGGAGGGGCGGCAGGGTAGCCTGGTGGTTAGAGTGGAGGGGCGGCAGGGTAGCCTAGTGGTTAGAGTGGAGGGGCGGCAGGGTAGCCTAGTGGTTAGAGGGAGGGGCGGCAGGGTAGCCTAGTGGTTAGAGGGAGGGGCGGCAGGGTAGCCTAGTGGTTAGAGTGGAGGGGCGGCAGGGTAGCCTAGTGGTTAGAGTGGAGGGGCGGCAGGGTAGCCTAGTGGTTAGAGTGGAGGGGCGGCAGGGTAGCCTAGTGTTTTGAGTGGAGGGGCGGCAGGGTAGCCTAGTGGTTAGAGTGGAGGGCGGCAGGGTAGCCTAGTGGTTAGAGTGGAGGGGCGGCAGGGTAGCCTAGTGGTTAGAGTGGAGGGGCGGCAGGGTAGCCTAGTGGTTAGAGTGGGGGGCGGCAGGGTAGACTAGTGGTTAGAGTGGAGGGGCGGCAGGGTAGCCTAGTGGTTAGAGTGGAGGGGCGGCAGGGTAGACTAGTGGTTAGAGTGGAGGGGCGACAGGGTAGCCTAGTGGTTAGAGTGGAGGGGCGGCAGGGTAGCCTAGTGGTTAGAGTGGAGGGGCGGCAGGGTAGACTAGTGGTTAGAGTGGAGGGGCGGCAGGGTAGCGTAGTGGTTAGAGTGGAGGGGCTGCAGGGTAGCCTAGTGGTTAGAGCGTTGGACTAGTATCCGGAAGGTTGCAAGTTCAAACCCCCGAGCTGACCAGGTACCAATCTGTCGTTCTGCCCCTGAACAGGCAGTTAACCCACTGTTCCTAGGCCGTCATTGAAAATAAGAATTTGTTCTTAACTGACTTGCCATGTTAAATAAAGGTAATGTAAATACAGGACCAGGTCCTTAACTGCCTCCCGTCTCCAGTGCACCGGCATCATGTTTGTGTGTCACCTGTTCGTCCACCTGATGGCGGTCTCCATCGACCCCGCGGACTACAACGTCAGGGCCAAGAGCTACCGCGGCCCCGTGCCCGTGTTCGACCGCACCAAACATGCCCACGTCATCGAGAACTGCCACTGCTACCTCTGTGAAGTTGACGTGTGAGTACTGTCTTTGTTAATGCCTCTCACAGAGAGGATTACTAGATTACTAGCAGATTAGAGGAGACGACTGGACAGGGCTGTTATATACTAGCAGATTAGAGGAGACGACTGGACAGGGCTGTTATATACTAGCAGATTAGAGGAGACGACGATATACTAGCAGATTAGAGGAGACGACTGTTATATACTAGCAGATTAG